>NW_022681459.1:40598137-40826654 GCF_009764315.1 Trachypithecus francoisi | reverse complement strand
CATTTTATTCATTTTTCTCAAAGCTAGTAACATGTGATTGCAATTCCTGAAGTTAAGATTGTCTGCTAGATCCCAGAACACGCCACTCTTTATGTGAAAGCAATCACACTTCACCGCTTTATTATTTTCAATGCACGTGTGAGGAAAGGTATTTAGACCCCCCCCCCCACACACACACCAGATTGTTTCCTTACAAAATGAGGGTATATTCTGCTGACAAGCATGGTGTTCACAACCTTCCCATGCAGGTGCTACGATCACCGCTCTATTTTATGCAGGTGAAACTGAAGCTCAGGAGGAGGAAGGACTCGCCTAAGAGCCCACAGTAATATTTGAAGCTGGGGTCACTGTCCTCAGGGACATTTTTCTTTTCCAAGAGTCATAGGTGTGCTAGGTCCACGGAGCCTGCTGCCCCCCATCCCCACCCCAGGGAGATGCAGGTGACTGGCACCAGGTGAGCCATAGCTGGCATTGTCCTGAGGGCCAGTGGGTCAGGGATCAGGAATGTGGGAGCCCAGCTGAAGGGACCTGAGCCCTCCGGCAATTGGAAGGGGAGGTGCCGATGGGGTTGAGGCCGGGTAAACACATGCATCTTTGTGGTTGATGAAGTGGGATTGTGTGTGTGAAGGAGGAGGCAGGCTTGGGGTGCAAGACCCCTTTGCTGGATGGAGCAGGTGTGAGCCTTGGGAAAGCTGAGTGCCACAGTGACAGCAGCAGCAGCACGGACCCCAGATGTTGTGATGTCCCAGGCATGCCCCGCGTGGGAGCACGTGGACTGCAGAGGGAGACTCCAGGCGCTGGCTTTGTGCCAGATGGGGTTTGGGACTTCTTCCTTGGGGAAGTGAGAATAGTAATGATGCCCCCTCAGGTTATTGTCAAGATTCGGGGGGTGCCCAAGTTGTTTAGCACAAACTCCAGCACCCACTAAGCACACAATAACACAGAGCCATGATCTCTCTGCCTGAGCAGGTAGTGGGAAGGGGGACCGAGAGGCTGCAGAAAAGCCTCAGAGCCTCAGACTCCCTGCAGGCTGGGAGAGACCCTGGGGAAGGTTGGCTGCTGACTTGGAGAGGTCGAGGCAGAGCTTGAGCTGGGTGGTTTACAGGTAGGGGTGCTCCCTGTGAGATGCCCCAGCTGGCATCAGTCTTGGGGCCCCAGACAAGGCTGAGCCTCCCAGAGCCTTTCTGTAGGGTGGCTAGGTGCCTGTGATGGCCGGCACCAGGGACCTCGTCAGGAGGGTGACAGGTTCCAGACAGAATCTCAGAGGGCCGCCCCTTGCAGAGGTGGACGGGAGGTCAGAGGACAAGCCACAGGGACTCCTGTGGAGTCAAGATGCTTCATGGAGCCACATGTCTGGTGATGCCAAGCCAACCAACCACCCAGGATGGTTCACCCCATGGCCCGGCCACACCCTCTCTCCAGCCCGTCCAAGGCGGGACGTGTGTCTGGAGTGGACCCGGTGACACCCTTGCTCAGATGGAGCTCTCCTCAGGGAGGGGTGCCCGGCCATCCCCTGAGGTCCCTCCAGCCCGACCTGGCTGTCTTCCCCAGGTGGGCAGTCCCCAGTGTGCAGAGATAAGCTTGTCTACTGTCCCCAGAGCCTGACCTGGCCTTGTGTGCCCTGCTGGGTGCCAGCAGGGCTTGTAGCCTCAGCACTGACCGTGCCTCCTGGGCACCCACTCGAGGGCTTGGGGACTTCCCAGAGGAGGTGACAACTGAGCTGAGACAAAGAGGACCCAGGCTGGTGAGGGAGAACCAGGGTCTCAGGGGGCACAGAAGGACAGTCCATAAAGTCACAGGGAGACTTTGGCCCAGGAGAGTGAAATCAGCACCCCGGACTCACCCCCAAGCCTGCCTTACTCTAGCCAGGGCAGGGTTGGGGCGGGGGGCTGGCAGCCTCCACTTCTCACTTCTTTGCCATGGACACCCCCGTGCCCCCGTCTTCTTCCAGCAGCACGGGAATCCCCAAGGGCCCCATCGGTCCCAGCTCCTGAAGCAGAGGTCTCAGGCTGCAGGCTCTGCTGGAGGCCCGGGCATGGGGGGATATCGGGGGCTCCCACCGGCCCCTCCCAGGTGTCAGACTGTCAGCAACCTGTGCCTTCCAGCAGAGTTGCCAAGGTGAGTTCCCTTGAGTGGAGGACAGGGACAGACGGTGCTGTGCGCATCACAGCTGAAGGCTCCGGCTCTCCTCCTGTTTCAGAGCCCTTCATGAGCTTCAGGCCTCAGGCAGAGCCTGTCTCCTTGGCTGGTGTGGGAGGCGTTTTATCCCCAGGTCTCAGCCAGTGGTTGCCCAGCAGCATGGTCAGAGCTGGGCCTACCTGATTCCCTGGGCCGGCACTCTGAGTCCAAGGTGGCACCGTTGGGCAGTGACCCCTCCCTAAGCTCCCAGCCTCTGACCTCCTAGGCACTGGCCCGAGCCATGGCTCCTGAAAAGGAAAACCTGGGGATTCCTTCAACGTCCACCATAGGTGATGATGGGCTCAGAGCACCATGGGGTGTGCCCAAGATGATGAGCCCTCCCTGCATGTCAGTAACGGGGACACACATCCCTGATGCGCGGGGAGGGAAGAGTCTGAGTGTACAAAGCTGTCTGTCCACGCAGGCCACACGTGGACGCGGGGCAGGACATGGAACGGAGGAAGACAGGACTTGGAGGACTCCCGTCTTATGTGGTAATGTTTTTGCATCAACCGCTCTTGTATAAAGACTCACCATCATTTTTCACAAAGTAATAACACCATGAGATAACGCCACAGTTTATCTCGTAATGTGGATCAGTCAGGGCCAATTGGAGACAAGCATCCCCCTGAGGCTGACCCGTAGCAGGGGCCGCTGGAGCTTTGGGGAATTTGAGATTTCTTTAGCCAAGCCTGGGGTGCAGTGTCAGAGAGCACCTCCAGAGCTGTTCAAGGCCTTTGTCTCCCCTCTGGGAAGGGCTCCGAGTGGAGTCAGGTGAGGGGCCTACCAGGGGTCAGCTTGCCTACCAGGTTGTTCCAAACGTAGGCAGCCGGGCTCCCTGGCAAGCTCCCGGGTGCCCTGTGAGCAGCTCTGACGTCAGTGAACAGTGTTCCCAGTGAGTCTGCGGTCAGTCCTTGTGCCCAGCATTGATTTTCCTTCCGCGGTCAAGCTAGGCTGTGTTGTTGGTACTCACTGTACCTCCAGGTGCTGAGCAAGCTGACCTTGGCCTCCCTGGCCCCATGGCCGCATGAGGCTAATTTCCCGCTATGCATCCCACCCCTCTGGCCCCGCCAACACCAGGGCACAGAAGAGCTGGCCCATGGCTTTCTTGAAACCATGCATTTCATTTCTGATTATAAAACTAAGGCGTGCTTTGGTAGACAGTGGTGGATATGGGGAAGGATAAAAAGGACATCAACCTGTTCTGACATCCCAGCACCCAGGGCAGGGACCCAGAGGGGAGATTTGGGTGTATTTCTCCCCATTGTCTTCTCTACAGACGTGACACAGGTGTGCACACACACATCATGTGGACACATGCAGATGCAGCCCACCCATGTGTGCACAGGCACGAACATGTGTGGGACATTTGCCCTGCCCCGCAGTGTGTGTGAGGCATGTGCACATACACTGCCCTTTGTGGAAGGCATGTTCACACCTGTGCACACACCTGAGGCCACTCTATCACTGCAGGCCCCTGTGCATTTCCTGGGAGACACGTTCCCATTTCATTAAGAATTCTCGGCTGGGCACGGTGGCTCACACCTGTAATCCCAGCACTTTGGGAGGCCGAGGTGGGGAGATCACAAGGTCAGGAGATTGAGACCATCCTGGCCAACATGGTGAAACCCCGTCTCTACTAAAAATACAAAAATTAGCTGGGCGTGGGGGCCTGAGTAGCTGTGCCTCCAGCTACTCAGGAGGCTAAGGCAGGATAATTGCTTGAACCAGGGAGTCGGAGGTTGCAGTGAGCAGAGATCACACACTCCAGCCTGGTGACAGAGCGAGACTCCGTCTCAAAAAAATAAAAATAGAATTATTCGTGATGGATCTACTCCAGGCCCTGCCTCGCCATCACTAGCCACAAAGCAACTCACAGCCAGTGCTCTCCTCACAGGGGTCTGAATGGCAAGGAGTGAGCCCCAGGATTGCCCAGGACAAGTGGCAGCAACAGGGTTAGTTCCCAGGACGCTGGCAGGCTGTGTGTGACTCCCGACTCTTGGAGGGTGCAGAGATCCCAGGGAAAGCCATGAGATGCCTCCTGCACTTGTCCCACCAGCAACCTGCAGGGGTGGGTGGGATCAAGAGTGGCAGCAACTGCAGACACCCAGACATCTCCCCAAAAGAGCAGAGTGGGGGGTTCTGGGTGATGTTCTGCAGGGACAGGAGCAAGGAGGGAGGCCCAGGGCACCAAGGGCTTCTCATCACACAGGCTCTGTCCCAGCCACGGTGCTGTCTCTCCCTGAGCCCTGCATAGCCTCCTGCCCATAGGTGAAGATCCGGCCTCAGCTCCCTGCATACAGCAGGCCCACCCATCCATCCATCTGTTCACACCAGGAAGCCCAGTCAGGTGGACGGCCCCTGTCCTGGCAGTGCCATGTTGCTGGAGGCATCCTCCAAGAGTCACCCAGCCCCACAGACACTGATGGAGGACAGCAATGGTGCTTCCTGACAGTGACCACCATTCACCAAGTGCTCAGCAGGGGTGGGCGTCAGGGTCAGCCTCCACCAGGTCACTATGGGAACAGCGCCCAGGACCCACTGACCCATTTTATACATCAGAAGGAAAGCCAGGGAGCACGGCACACTCTCCAGCTACCATGGGGCCAGCACACTGTCCAGTCACCGTGGGCCAGTGAAATGGAAAACGTTCCCCTGTTGCCCTTGCAGGGTGTGC
This sequence comes from Trachypithecus francoisi, assembly GCF_009764315.1. Lineage (NCBI taxonomy): Eukaryota > Metazoa > Chordata > Mammalia > Primates > Cercopithecidae > Trachypithecus > Trachypithecus francoisi. The sequence goes on along the minus strand of NW_022681459.1, from coordinate 40,821,799 downwards.
GACAAGGGGAGTGGCTCGCTTCTTCAGTGCTCCACTGCCCAAACCTCTAGGGGAGCTGACAGATGCGCAGGCTGGGCTCCGACCCCACAGCAGCCTCTAGGGGTCCATGTTTACAGCTGAAGCCCCAGTGGGCGTGTGTTATGGGGGCTCTTTTAGTTTGCCGTCTACAGGGCAGCTTGTGTTAGTCACAGGGCTTTCTGTATCCTGGGGTTCTTGCCTTGGTGCACCAGAAGACTCAGATCACATGTGGACTTGGAGAATGAGTGCAAGGTTTTATTGAGTGGAAGCCAGAAGTGGGTGGAGTGGGAAGGTTTTCCCTGGAATGGGGCCACTGAGCGCCCAGGCTGTCCTCCGACTGCCCAGCCAAACTCCGTGTTGTTCTGCCAGTCGGTGGCCTGCCAGCATGCAGGTGCCTATCAGTGTGTTCATCTCGACATCCAGCCGCCCGTGTGTGCCTCTGTGACGGGCTCCTCTCCACGTCCAGCTGCCTGTGTCTGCCTGCTAAGCTCTCGGGGGGTTTTATAAGCACAGGATGGGGGCGTGGCAGGTCAGGGTGGTCGTGAGAAATGCGACATTTGGGCAGGAAATGCCTGTTCTCACCTATGTCCATGGAGTTGGAGCCCTGGTCAGGGACCACTCCCTCCTCTACCTAGCACTTCCCCTCCCCGCTTCCGTGTCATTTAAATGGACCACACTTTTCCCTTCCCAGCACTTCCCTTCCATATCAACAGCACATTCTCCAGCCACTGTGGGGTCAGCACACTCTCCAGCTAGGTGGGACCAGCAGCGGCTGGGCTCCAATTCAGGTCTGCACCAGTCCCTCATTCTTAAACCCCTGGGTCTCGGCTTACCCATGTCCCAGCTTCTCCAAGTCTTGACTCCCAAAGTCCCAGCCTCCTTGAGGTCTCAGTCTTCCTGTTCCAGGCCTCAGCCTCCCCTGAATCCCTGCCTAGCCCAGTTCCTACCTCCCATATCCCTTCCCCAGGTCTCTGCTACCATGGCTCACCCAGCTGCATCCCCACCCCACTTATCTCCCGGGACCCAGGAGGCCACTCGTGGGCTAAGCCTGGTATCATCCGCGTGGAAGCCTCGCTCTGAGCACACTCCCATGGCTGTGGCTGCTGACTTTCACCGTGCGTGTTAAATGCCATTAAGATGGATGGGATTGGTTTTCAGTGTCCAGAGGACGTCAGCACATGGAGAAACAGCCGCCCTGAGGGGCCTCTCCCTGAGCCCTGGCGGGTGAGCTCTTGGTGGGAGGGACTGGGGAGCAGGGACCCATTTAGGATGGGGTTGGGGGAGAAGGCAGGAGGCAGGTGGGACCCTCCCTGGAGCCTCTCCTGAGATGCCCTAAGGGCTGGGAATGGAAGCTACTTGGTGGGGGAACCCAGCAGGGGTTTCCTGTCCCCGGGCTGTGGCCATGCCGAGGACCCTCCTGCTGCTGCCTCTCCCAAGGCCACTGGGCCCCTGCTCACTGTGCGACCTCACACAGCAGCTCAGCCTCTCTGAGCCTTTCTGTTGTCTTTAGCCACGGCCCACCAGGGTCCCCTGGGAGCCGCTGGCCAAGGCAAGGCTGGGCAGGGGGTTGACATAGGCTCTCACTCCTTCAGATGCCCTCAAATGGGATTCCACCTTGTCTTGGCTCCTGAGACCTCCCAGCCTGGCCTCTGAGGGTCTGTCCAGACCTGCAGGTAGATGGCTGGGCCTGCAGGGACAGAAGTGGCCGGCAGAGGGCAGCAGAGCACCACAGAACTGAGCGGCCAGCACTCATCAGGCCGGGACGTGGCCACCCTGCATGCCAGCAGCTCTGGCTCTGCCTCTGCCCTGGGCCTTGTCCCACCCCAGGGCACCCCAAGCCCTGGCTCGGCTGCGACAGAGAGGCCAGGTCTCACCTCTCTCTCCTGACACCTGCCCAGCCACTGGCCTGGGCCACCGCCCTCCAGGCCTCTCCTGCCATCCACCCAGCACCAGGCCCCTGATGCCTCTGCTTCCCTCCCATGGGTCCCTCCTAGACACCATCCTGGCTCAGCCAAGATGTCAGCACCGGATCTCCCAAAACACTCCGGGCCCTGGAGGACAGGGTGAGGCGCCAGCACCTTCCAGGTGGCACTCACGATGAACAATCCCAGGGCCACACATCCTGGACCCACCTCCCCCAACGCAGAGACCCCCACCGCAGGCCCTCAGCCACGAGCATGGACACACAAGGCTCCCGGGGTGTGGGCAAAGGGTTGACACTGGCCCATAGTGTGGGCACCATGTCACAGGGCGAGACGGAGACTCAGCCCCCAGGGTAGCTGACCTTGGGCTGGGCCAGGGCCTGGCCACACTGAACCAGACCTGAGCATCCTCAGGGGCCAGCCTCTCCCTGGGGGGTCCCCACAGAGGCAGCCATGGGCTGGGCCCACCTCAAGCCCAGCACCTTGAGGGCCACAGAGCCTCATGGCCTGGGCCACTAGTGGTTCCTTTGTGTCCTCTGGTGACAGGAAGCCCCCCTTCCCGTCAGCCCAGTCTGTCAGCCCCTTCTGTCCTGGGGTGAGGCCTCTATGGTGACATGGTCCTGGCTCCAACCTAGCACTCTTCGGGACCCACTCCCAGGCCCAGCTCCCTGCCAGACCCACACACCCAGCTAACACCAGCCTCACCCGTCCTGCCCCACGGGGGCGGCACCCTCCACTCTCTTTCACTGTCCCTTCTCTGTCCCCTCTTCCTGCCTCCCCGCCCTATCCGCTAGGCCCTCATTGTCCGCCCTCCTTCCACCACTCCTGAGAACCCTCCCGCACGTCAGCACCCATCCCCACACCTGCTCACCAGGCCTGGCTGGGCCTGATCCTCTCCCGAGGTGAGGGCTGCAGCCTGGTCGGCTCCCTCATCGGCACAGACTTGTTTCTGCCACAACAGCAGGTGAGGAATGAGCAGACCATGGGCTAGCCAGGTCTCCGCGGCCTGCCCCGGGACCGTGATGCTCCAGGGTGGTGCAGTGAGGGAGGAGCTGCAGGTGGCTGACAGCTGGCTGAGGCAGAACGCACTGATCGGGGCTGCCCAGAGGGGAGGTGGGCCCCTGGGCTGAGGGAGCCTTGAGAAACAGAGCTGAGCCCTGGGCAAACAGCACCTAAACCCACCTCACTGAGCTCTCACCAGCCCCACAAACCCACCACACTCCTCCCTACCGCTTCCCAGTCAGGCTGGGAGCTGAGTGCTGGTCACTCAGGGTTTAACCCTCATGTCCACCTTGCATTGGAGGTGGTCAGCTTGTCTTTCGATGATGATGGAGGGAGATGGCGGGGGCGCCCATTAGGGTCTACCTGACCACAGCCTTTGCCTTCCTCTGGATGCCTCCCCTTGGGAAGCCCTGTGAGAAAGAGGCCTGAGTGCCCCAGGGGAGAACCTCACACTTCCCAGAGGAAGTTGGGCTGGGGGCGGCACTGGCCCCTAACCTGGAGCGCAGGGCTGGACATTGGAGGCTTCCATGTGTAAGGAGAGGAGGCCCCTGGGAGGCAGAGGAGGAGGGCTGGGAGGTCCCCGGGTGAGGCATCCCCTGGGCCACACCTCAGCACCTGGCTTCCCCCCTCAGTTGCCAAGAAAATGCCACCTCCCCTGGTAGATGGCAGCACGTGGAGCTCCCAGTCAGGCATAGGGTTTGCAGACCTCTGGGTCCTCAAGTCCCAAGTCCTGGTGTGGCGAATGCGCCCCAGAGCTCGGCTGCCGGTGAAAAGCCTGGCTTCCCAGTTACCTGCAGCCAGCTTGCCTCAGGGATAATTGGCTCCCTGCAGCTCCTGCCAGGCCCCTGGCCTCCAGAGGAAGCTGTTGGGGAACAGGCTGGGCAGCACAGGCCCCAGAACAATCTCACTCGTGTCAGGGCCCCAGATACACCAAACAGCCCCTGCAGTCCCAGCGACAGCCCCTCAGGGAGGCCCATCCTGAAAGGCAGATGGTGAGAGGAGGAGGTGCTTCCTGGAGGCCATCGTGCACTAGGAGAATGGTTTATTCTCAACCTTGATATTCAGGTCTATACGCTGGGAAGATGGGAGCTGCAGACCCCGCTGACGCCCAACCCTGCCCCCAGCCCCGATCTCTCCCAGCCTGGCAGCTCCTCCAGTCTCACACACAAGAGCTCCAGCAGGTCCCAGCCTGGCCATGGCCCCACCTGGCTGCACACCTCTGTCCTCGGGGCCCATCACCCCTTGGTGCCCTCTGTCCAGCCTCCAAGAGCCCGCACTGAATGTCTACAGGTCCCTTGGCAGGGTCTCAGGTGACTTTTGAGGAGCTGGCAAAACTACAAGCTCTCTCCTAGGACCCAGCATCAATTCAAAAGCTTGCCTTCCTCTCCAGGGCTCAGGACTGACACCTGCCCAGGGCATCCATGCACGAAAGGGCCCCTGCGCCAAGCACCTGTCTAGCAAATGACAGCCCAACTCAGCAAATGCCCACACCTGCCCGAGAGTCCCCAGAACATGGGCTGCTGGTCCTGCTGACTGAAGGCTCCGGCACCCGCATGAGGGTGGGGTTGTCTGACTCCGGCACCTGCCCCAGGAGTAACCCCTGTGGATGAGGGCTGCTGGCCAGGTAGACACCCCACTGAACTGGCTTCGTCTCACTCTTCCCTGAAGCAGTGTTTTCAAGGACAGAGGCAATGTGAAACAAAAGAGTTGACTGATTAAAGAAGCACCCTCCTACCACTAACAAAAGATGGGCCAGAACCAGCACTGTATGCCACAGCACCCAGAACAAAGGCCTCGTGCCCTGTCCCAGGCTGGCCGTGTGTCCCCTCCAGGCCCGTCACTGGGCTTCCTGACCGCCTCATCTCCACTGTCCCTGGTAGCTGCCCTCATTGCACCCTCCTCCATGGTGCCCTCTGAATGAGGCCACCGAGGGGACATGGATGACTCCAGCTGGCATGACCTTGCCCATCCCTTGGGGCTGAGGCACAGTGGCCACCCTCTCCTCATTGCTGGGAATGTTCTGGAGCTGAGTTGGTGCAGGGAGGGTGGAGAAGAGGCCCCGAGCCCTCCGCACACCCACCCCTGGCAGCAGTTAGCAGTGGCTGGGGAGAGAAGGATGTGAGCTCTTGCAGACCTGGCACCCCAGGGTGTCCTGTGCCAGGGGACACTGGGCATGCAGGGGCTGTCGGGGCACAGCAGGCTCTGGGAGGCATCAAGGGTGCCCCGACAGCACATGTAGGGGAGCAGGGTCCCAGTCTCAGCACCATCCAGTCAGATGGGCCTGGCCTGAGTTGCAACTGCCTTTCCCAGCTCTTTGACCCCAGACATCATGGTTTTCTGGCCTCTGGAATGGAGTTGGGGAGAGATGAAAGCCTCACCGGGGGTGGAGCGGGACCCACAGAGTCCCGTGGAAGTGCATGGCAGCTGTGAGCCTTTCATTCTGAGTATCTGAGACCCCAGGAGGGGCTGGGCGCTGGTCTGGGCTGAAGTCCCGCAGTGAGGGGCGGCGGCCACAGCCAGTATGCACCATTTGTTGCCATTAATGAGGTCTGGGAAGAGAGGTGGTTTGGGGGACATTATCTGGGGTCCCTGGGCTGGAGGGTCCCGTCTTTGGAACAGAGGGGCCGAGAGAATGGGCTCTAAGCCAGCTGCCCAGGCCCCTCTTGCTGTGTGCAGCTCTGTGCTGAGTGCATGGCCCCCAAATCCCCCACCTGTTTGATGGCTTCTCCCCTCCCCTCTCTGCTGCATGGTCCCCTGGACCAGCTCTCCCTTCCCCACCATGGGGCTGAGTTAAAGAGAAAACTGATTCCAGCAGACGAGGGGAGGAACAGCCCTGCTGGAGGTAAAGTGGGCGTGGGGGGAGTTTGTCTCCCCTGATGCACAGGCAGTGGCTGGGGGAGCGTCTTTGGTGGGGAGATGAAAGCTCAGACTCTGGCCTGTAGGTCCCAGCTCTAGGCTTCCCATCCCCCAGGCCCCCCAAAAAGTCTGTAGTGTCCTGGGCACCCAGACCCCGATCTCGGGTGGAGGGGGCACAGTGCCTCCCACAAGCTGGCTCTCTGCCCAGCCTCAGGGCTCCTCACACACACCCAGGGCTTCTGGAGTGGGCAACTCCTGCATCCTCCGCTTCCCTCATCTCAAAACCAGGGCAGGTTTGAAACGCGTGTGCAGCTCATCAGAAACGCGTGTGCAGCTCATCGTAGATGCGGGTTTGGAATTTCCAACGCGGGGCCTCCCATTTCACAAAATATTGCCCCATGTTAGACACTCTCAAGGAAAGGAAATGGGGGCTGGGAGGGACCAGGGCCTGTGGGAGGTGGGGCTGGGGGAAGCAGCCTTGGGATCCTTTCCCCGCTCCTTTCAATCTGGCTCAGATATTTTTTAGATGAAATAAAGGCCGGGTGCGGTGGCTCAAGCCTGTAATCCCAGCACTTTGGGAGGCCGAGACGGGCGGATCACGAGGTCAGGAGATCGAGACCATCCTGGCTAACACAGTGAAACCCCGTCTCTACTAAAAAATACAAAAAACTAGCTGGGCGAGGTGGTGGGCGCCTGTAGTCCCGGCTACTCGGGAGGCTGAGACAGGAGAATGGCGTGAACCCAGGAGGCGGAGCTTGCAGTGAGCTGAGATCCGGCCACTGCACTCCAGCCTGGGCGACAGAGCAAGACTCCATCTCAAAAAAAAAAAAAAAAAAAAAACAAGTAGATGAAATAAAATCTGATTCAGTGGTGGTTTCTGCACTGCCCCCAGGGTCTGGGATCAGAATTCCCCCGCTGGGGCACAATAGGTGCCATTTCCCATGTTTTGGGGCTCAGGAAACAGGGTGTGAGCCATGAGGGGAGGGGCTTGGGAAGGTGGGGATGGGTCGCTGGAGGCTGTGGGCCAGCATCCTGGTGTGGCAGCCTCCACCACGGCAGGCGGGTCCCTTGATGCCCAAGGCCCAGGGCCCCTGGTCCAAGGTGAGCAGCTGGGTCTCTGGGGAGGCCAGGCTGCCTGTAGTGGACCAGCTGTACCCTGAAGCCCTGTGCTAATGCCCATCCTCAGATGCTCCCAGCTCCAGCTTGCCTCAGGGCCTTGGCACTGGGGGCCCCTCCCGGCCTGTCCCGTGAGGCCTTCAGAGCCTGTGGAAGCAGCCCCACCTGAGTTCCAGCTCTGCAGAGTCTGCTTTGGGCCGCATTTCCTCACTGCAGGCCCAGCTGGCTCTCAGCATGGTATCTGCCCGGGTGCCTGCACCACAGAGACTGGGGTATGGAGGATGGCAGGCTCCCAGGGACCCTCTGGGGCCGCTCTCCAGGTTGGGTGCATGCTGGACACTCACTCCATTCTGCCCTCCATTTGCCCATGCTCTGTCCACCCAGCCAGGCCTGGAGGGTCAGGGGTGTGTGGGTGGGTGCTGCTCAGAAGCCCTGGCTATGGGGCAGGGGGCCCAGCCTCAAGACTGCGGCCTGGCCCTGAGCGTGGGCGCAGCCTGGCTCCCCAACTCTCCCTCCCCATAAATAAAAGATTCCTTCTTCCTTTCAGCTTGCGCAGCCACCACCTGCTCGCCGGCCCGGCCCTTTGTGCCCACACGTTTCCATGGAGATAGGCGATTCAAAGCCTGGCACTTCAAGGCTTCCCTCCTCTCCTGGCGGGCCAGGGCGGGGGTAGCCGGGATGGTTGCCCGAGCTCCAGTGGGTGCCGCCTCCTCTCTCCGTCCAGCAAAATGCCAGATCCTGCCAGGGCTAGGGCAGCCACCAATGCTCACTCTGGTGTGGGTGGCTGACTCTGGCCCCTACCCTGAAAACAGATGCGCTTTTACAGGAACCTTCTTCAAAGTTTGATAGAATAAGGGAAACTGAGGCACAGCTGGTCCCTTGGCCACCCTGGGGAACACAGAGCTGACTCCCTGTCTCATGCACCTTTGGCACAGTGGGCTGCTTCCGGCTGTGGCCAGGGTCACCAGGCTCCAGGATGTGGCCCTGGGGAGAGGCTGCGCTTCCTCCATCCCAGCACGGACGGCCCGGGGCTGGAAGCCGGGATTTGGGGTGAGCTGCACAGGAATGACTAATTTATCCACAAAGCCGTCCCCTCCGCACTCTGCACGCCATGCGGGTTGGAGCTATCTCTGAGTCACCATCGAGACGATGAGAATGTCGCAGGGTCTTTGAGGCTCTTCCACTCCCCCCAATCCTGTTCCCCACTCACTTTCTATCTCCCCACAATCTGCCCTTTGATCATCTCCTGAGACTCATGCAGCTAGCAGAGTCGACGGCAGCACTTTCTGGTTCAGCCACTGCCTCCCACCTACCCCACTGTGGCAGCCACTTGGCATTTGCTGCCTGCTCGCTGTGGCAGTCAGGCAAGTCTGGGACCCCTTCCAGCCTCGGTTTCCTCTCCTGTGTAATGGAAGCAGTCGTCCACTCTTAACAAATGTCCAGAGATGTCCGGGGACCAGGTCTCTGTGCTGGGCCTGGGAACAAGACACCTGATTTTGGGCAGAGATTCTGTCCCCCTTGCTCCACCCCATGAACTCTGGTGAGGTGACCGCTCACAGAGTTACTTCCCGGCCCCAAGTGGCTGGCCCATCAGGGACTTCCGGGAGTCACAGGTTGCAGGGAAGGAAGCCAGGGAGAGGTGGCAGAGCCGGCTGCACTCCAAGGCTGTCTCCAAGGGGCCCACCCTTGGTCTCCATCCACCCCTCCCTGGCCCAGACCCCTGTCCTGCCTCAGCAGCCCAGCCCACGGCAGCTGTCCCCTTGCAGGCTGCAGAGATGGTGGCCCTGGTCCCGGCCATGGAGCAGGCAAGGCATGTGGACATAAAGAAATATGGTTATGCTGTGGCCAGGCCATGGAGGAAGCTCGGGGGACCTCGATGTCTGGTATTAAGACCTCCTGGGAGTGGGTTGTCCCTTCTGGAAGGGTGCTGGGGACAGCCGTGTGGCCCTTTTCGGTGGAAGGATCCCACATCCCCAGGCAGTGCCATCACATCCCCTGATAAGCCCTGAAGCCCAGGCATGAGGATGCAGCTGGCCCGGTCCGGTGGGGAAGGGAGAAGTGCAGCAGCTGGGCTCCGGCTCGCCAAGCGCTGATCGCCCGTGTCCTGGGTCAGAAAGCAGGAGGCTTTTGTGCACCCGTGGGCCTCGGGACTGGGTCAGGGCTCAGGCTCCCCAGACAGGAGAAAGTGCACGCAGGGCCACCGGCTCCCCAGCTGAGGCCACGTCCTTGCCTTCCGTGCTCGGAGTCCTGTCTTACGTGCTTGGTGCTCTTCTCTGTGTCCTGGGTTTCCAGCAGGCCTGCCCCGCCCCAGGACTTTGGGGAGGCTGGGACTGACCACGATCCCCCAGGAACAAGGCAGATGATTGATAGAACTGGGCCCTGCCTGCTCTCCCAGCCCCCAGCGCCCCCAGAGGTGAGCTCCAGGCGTCACCAGGGTTAATTTGGGAGCCCCTGCCCCATAGAGGAAACCCCCTGCGCCAGGCAGAGCCCCGCTTGGCCCTCGCTTCAGCCGAGGGCTGCGGCCCATGCTGCCACCTCCCCTGCCCTGCAGCGGAGCTAGATGATGGCCGCTCTGTCAAGGGGGCCACTTGGCCAGGACTAGTTCAGGTGATAGTTCCGGGCTTTGACCCTGGCCTGTCTGACCTGCAGGCTGAGCATCCCCCACCACACTGTTTTCTACAGGGTGGACTGGAAAGGAAGCCAGAGACCGGGAGACCCAGCCACAGCCACGCAGGAGAGGGCTGGTCAGGGCTGAGGCTGCTGCCCCTGGCCTGAGAGCAACAGCACCATGTCCCTCCATCTGCCATCTGCACACAGGGTCACCTCCAGCCCACAGGGCAAGGGGGCCAGGGCCGGGTCCTGAGTGCAGGGGTGTCCTTGGCAGGGTGAGAGTCAGCCTAACTCAGACTCCACTGCCACACTTGCAGTGAGACTGACAGGTGGAATAAACCCACCAGGCCCCCCACCACCAGGAAGAGCTCTTCAGAGGGGCCCAGGCCCGGCCCTGTCCCTGAGAGAGGGGTGCTGCTGGTGTGCCCTGAGCAGGGGCTGGGCTGGGCCCTACTGCTTGGTTCTGTCTATCTCGGATTTTTGCTAACAAGCCCGTCTTTTTTCTTTTTTTTAATAAACTTTTTAACTTTAGAACAGTTTTATTTTTGCTGAACAATTGAGAAGACGGTACAGAGAGATCCCATCTACCACACACCAGTTTCACCGTTGTGAGCATCTCGCATTGGTAGGTTGGAGCTGCTGAGCTCCATCGTCCATGCAGTGCGCATGTTTCCTTCGTCCTTACCCATGTCCTTTTCTCCATACCAGGATCTGACTTTGGTCATCGAAATTGCCAAAAACAAGGGGACACAGGAATGTGTTTGGCCAGGTGGGCCACCTGCTGCTGCTGCCGCCAGATGTTCATCCCAGCCCCCCACGCACTCTGGGGACTTTTCAAAGGGTCTCACGTGTTGGGTCCCAGAGACACCCTCGTGGGCCTCGGATTCCTCCTCTGTGATGAAGGCCGGGGCTGCTGGTTCCTCCACACCACGCTCAGCCCCCAGCAGGCAGGAACAGGGCCTTGTCCCACTGTAGCTGTGGTCAGGTGGTCCGGGGCTGGACGGTCCTACAGGGAGCTAAGGCCCCCACCTCGAGGTCTCCCTGCCCAAGACACCAGTGGGGTTGGGGTGGGCCAAAGGCCCGTTCCCCCAGGGGCCATAGGAGGGACTTCTTAATCTGAGGGTGAGAGGGTTTGGGAGGTGACACCCCAACTCCCACCCCGATTCTCACCCTCCACTTCTTGCCCCACAAACTATCACCATGACTGTCCACCTCCACTTCTCACCCCCACCTCTCACCCTTACCTCTCACCCCACCTCTCACTCCTACCTCTCACCCACACCTCTCATCCCTACCTCTCACCCCCCCTCTCACCCCTACCTCTCACCCCCTCTCACCCCCACCTCTCACCCCTACCTCTCACCTCCACCTCTCACCCCTACCTCTCACTCCTACCCCTCACCCCCACCTCTCCCCCCACCTCTCACCCTTACCTCTCACCCCCACCTCTAACCCCTACCTCTCACCTCCACCTCTCACCCACACCTCTCACCCGCACCTCTCACCCCTACCTCTCACCCCCACCTCTCACCCCTACCTCTCACCCCCACCTCTCACCCCTACCTCTCACCCCCACCTCTCACCCCCACCTCTCACCCCTACCTCTCACCCCCACCTCTCACCCCTACCTCTCACCCCCACCTCTCACCCCCACCTCTCACCCCTACCTCTCACCTCCACCTCTCACCCCTACCTCTCACTCCTACCCCTCACCCCCACCTCTCACCCCCACCTCTCACCCTTACCTCTCACCCCCACCTCTCACCCCTACCTCTCACCCCCACCTCTCACCCCACCTCTCCCCCCACCTCTCACCCCCACCTCTCACCCACACCTCTCACCCCCACCTCTCACCCACACCTCTCACCCACACCTCTCACCCCCACCTCTCACCCCTACCTCTCACCCCCACCTCTCACCCACACCTCTCACCACACCTCTCACCCACACCTCTCACCCATACCTCTCACCCCCACCTCTCACCCCTACCTCTCACCCACACCTGTCACCCATACCTCTCACCCACACCTCTCACCCATACCTCTCACCCCCACCTCTCACCCACACCTCTCACCCCCACCTCTCGCCCACCCCTCTCACTTTCCAGCTCTCACTCCCTCTATTTCTCCCCTGTCAACCTCTTCCTGCCCCGCGCTCAACCTCCACTGAAAAGGTGGCCTTTTCCCCAGATAGCTGGGCAGGGGCTGGACCGGACAGATTGCTGGCAGGGGAGGCACACTTGCTCTTCTTTGGTGAGAGTGGCTCTTGCCTCCTATGATCCTGGAGCTCAGGCCTGCCCAGCATCCCTCCTGGGAGGCAGCAGGGTGGGTGTGTTCCTGCAGACGTGGACAGCCCACCTTGGCACTCAGGCACCAGCGATCCAGCCCCTCCTCCAGGCAGCCATCCTGGATCACTCCCCGCTGCTCTAGCTGACTGGCATCTCAGCACCTCCCCAGTGAATGTCCCCAGGCCCTACAAACTCGGTTCTGTCAGTCCCCAGCCCGCTCTGGGACCCCTCAGGGATGCTCCTTTCCTCGAGTCCTCTTCCTCCCATGGTCTCCATTCCCGTGGATTCTCCCTGCTGGGAAGTAGATCTCACCCCATTTCACCATCAGGGAGACTGAAGATAGGAAGGTAAGGGGACTGCCCAGAGTCATGCCTGTGGGAGGCCTGGGACTTGCTGGTGGCCTGTGATGGTTGGGCAGGGGGGTGGGGACGACTGGAGTCCCCAGGACCCCCAGGACCACACCTGGCAGTGGAGGCCTAGGGCGAGGGGCTGGGGCTGAGCAGGGCCTCTGTGCTGCCACTGTTGAATGTGACGCTGCTCCTGAGAAGCAAGACAAGAGACAAGCAGGCCTCTGCTAACGGGGCGCTAACAAAGACAAGAAGGGTGAGCAGGCATCAGAAGCGCGTGGAGACTCGGGGTGGGACAGCCATGAGAACTCGGCCCACGGCCATATCAGTGGTGTCAAGGAGAGGATGGATGCCAGCTGTTTTTTACTTTATTTTATATGTTATTATTTTGTTTTATTTTATTATTTTTCTAGAGGGTCTTGCTCTGTTGCCCAGGCTGAAGTGCAGTGGCACAATCATGGCTCACTGCAGCCTCGAACTCCTGGGCTAACATGATCCTCCCGCCTCAGCCTCCCAAGTAGCCGAGACTACAGGCCTGCACCACCACAGCCAGATAATTTTGTTTTAATTTTTGTAGAGACTGGGACTCACTATGTCCCCCAGGCTAGTCCCAAACTTCTAGCCTCAAGGGATTCTCCCCACTCCGCCTCCCAAAATGTGGGGATCACAGGTGTGAGTCACTACACTCAGCCTGTTTTATTTTAAAATAATTTTTAAATTTTATTTTAATTTTTATTTTAAAAATGGGTATCCTGGCTGGGCGCGGTGGCTCAAGCCTGTAATCCCAGCACTTTGGGAGGCCGAGACGGGCGGATCACGAGGTCAGGAGATCGAGACCATCCTGACTAACACGGTGAAACCCCATCTCTACTAAAAAATACAAAAAACTAGCCGGGCGAGGTGGCGGGCGCCTGTAGTTCCAGCTACTCCGGAGGCTGAGGCAGGAGAATGGCATAAACCCGAGAAGAGGAGCTTGCAGTGAGCTGAGATCCGGCCACTGCACTCCAGCCTGGGCGACAGAGCCAGACTCCGTCTCAAAAAAAAAAAAAAAAAAAAATGGGTATCCTCTCCGTCCACGCCATCTCCAGCGACCTGATACCCCCCAGCTGTACCTGCAGGTGGTCCCCTCCTCGCCCCCACTAGACATACCTGTGAGTACCTCACCCTGGCCCCACCAGACCTGCAGGCATCTCCCTGCCCCCCTAAGCAGCCCCCATAGGGAATCCCCACCCTGATGACGGCTGCCATCCCTGGGGTGAGGGGCAGCATCTCACTGCAGCTTAGATCTGCATGTTTCTCATTCTGAGTAAAGGTCAGCAGGGGGTGATGGGAGGTTCCTTTCATGCCTTTGCCCATTTTTCTCTTGGGCTGCTGCTCTTTCTCTTACTGATTCGTGTTGAGAACCAAAAACGGCCCTTTGTGAGCTGAGTTGCCGATATTTTTACACTTTGTTGGTTATCATTTTATGGTGGTTTTTCTCTCCGTGCATCTGCCTTTTATTTTCATGAGGCTGAATATACCCATCTTTTACTTTATGGCTTCTGGGTTTTGTATAATTCTTAGAGTGACTCAAGATTGATTTTTTGCATTCCATGCTTTCTTCTAGGAGTTTTATGGTTTCATTTTTACTTTTTAAATCTTAGTTCCACTTGGAACTTGTTTTAGCGTCGAGGAGTGAGGTAGGAACCCAAATGTTTCCTCCATATGTCAATTCCGTTGTCTGAAGGCCAAGTGTTGATTATATATGTGGGATTATTTGTTGAGTATTCCATCTCTCCTCTTGGATTTGACCTGCCTCTTCTCATATTTACATTTGAGCCTCTTTCTGGACTCTTTCCCATCACGTGACTGTCCAGGGTCTGTGTTAATTATCATGGTCTTAGAATATAAGGCGTTTCAGGATGTGACATGGCCTGTCTCTCTCCGTATGCTCATTCTTTCATGTGAAATTCAGAATTGTTCTGCATGGGCCTCCTGATTCATTCAAGGAACAAGCAGTCAGGCTTCGACCAGGCCAGAGAATGGGCTACGGGTCCCAGCAGGGGGCTTTCATCTGGGTTTCATCCCCTTGGCCCGTGCCCCGGGGCCTGGCTCCTCGGGACTCAGCCAGTCCTGCCGGTGGAGTGTGCAGGCATGACACTGAGTGCTGGACTCTGTTTCCAGGCAAGGCCTTGGGGTGGAGGGGTGTCCCAAGGGAGTGGCTGAGGCAGAGGACCCTGTTTCTGGATGTCCTCACTTGCCCATGGGAAGGGAGGTGGTCCTGGCTGAGCCACAAGACCCTGCACACATGCACCTTGGCAGAGCCAGCCAGAGAGGCCTGATGACCGGAGCACCTAGGTGGCAAGGGCAGGCAGGAGTGTCCAGGAGGGAGCCAAGCTGTGGCCGCTGTGCTGAGCCATCCGTTCCAGCAGGCAGCAGGCAGCAGGCAGCGGACTGAGAATGCTCAGCTCAGAACTCGAGCCTGGGCATGAACCGAAACCTGCCCCTTAAGCGGGCCGGCTAAGAGTGGCAGCTGGGAGCTGGAGACCCAGGATCCAGGCAGCGCCCAGCAGCCCATGTGGCCTGTCCTCAGCCACACCCCCAGGGCCCCAGGCTTCGCTCCCCATGGCTGGCTTCCAGGGAGCCCCTCACCTGACTGGTGGGCCAGTGGGGTAGGGGCATTGAGCAGAGGGTGGGTGGGGCCGGCAGACCCCAGATGTCCAGACACAGGCTAGGAGAAGCGCCTCCAAGGCTGGCAGCAAACCCCGGCCAGCCTGGACCGTCAGCAGGAATCCTGGCTAAAAATACCCCTGTCTCAGAGGCCCGCCGGCTGCTGCAGCCTCCTCAAAGCCCCCTCCTCATGCTGGGCACCGCCCATGTGCCCCTCCACCTCCTTTGTAGGCAACAAGGCCTGCAGGACACAGAAGAAAACTCAGGCCCTGTGCCAGCAAGTCCCAGCCCCAGGCCCCAGCCTCCAGGACTGTCCACAGAGGCCCCCATCTCACTGCAAGGCCAGGGCTGGCCCCACCCTGCTCCACACCCGTGAGCCTGGGAAGCGTTCAGGGCAGGCCCCATCAGGACCAGCTCTGGCAGGGGCCCAGGCTCTGCTGGTCCCACCCTGCAAAGCTCCCTGTCCCATGGCTCTCAGAGGCAGAGCCACTGGCTGGGGACCAGAGCCCCAAGGACTTGGTCTGAGTCAGCCTGGCAGAATGTGGTGTGCTAGGTGAGCTCTTCCCAGTCACCCCTGTGGACTTCAAGTGACCACATGGCATGGCTATGCCCTCTATCCTGGAATCACTGGCTGGGGGACTCAGGCCAGGGCCCGCCTCCCTGGTGCTCAGTTTCCCCACCTGTACCCAATGGGGATATGAGGAATGGGGGTCCAGCAGAGGTATGCGGGGTGTTACAGCCTGCCTTCCAGAGTGTTTCTTGAGTGACTAAATGACTGAGGAAGTGAGCAGATGAAGGCAGCAACAGAGGCTGTGGAGGGTGGGACCACTGAGCTCAGAGTCAGGCTGGCCCTTCTGTGTCCTTGGCAGAGCACCCGGTGGCAAGCCCTCAGCCTCTCCATCTGGGAAACGGAACAAACCTGCATGCTGCATGGATTGTGGTGGCCCAGAATGGGGTGCCCAGGGACCCAGCGAGCTTCTGCAAGAGCAAGGCTGGGCACTGGCCAGCCGAGGCATCCCAGGGGCCATCTCACTGTGGCCCCAAGATGGGTCTGGTGGTCCACCCTGCCTTCCACTCCCGTCCACTCCTGCTGATAGCTATCGCCACGCCTTCCCTGCCTTCCCTGCCCCACTGGGAGTTCGTGGGTGTTTTCAGCGGGTACCCCTCCCCCCCGACCCGGTTTTGACTGCCCGCTGGGCTCCTGGTGTGAACAGCGGCTCCCAATTTAGCTGTCACTGCCAGGTGGGTGGCTCTAGAAGGATCCGCACTCCCTGCAGGGGCGGGGGAGGGGCGTGAAGCCACAGCGGATGCCTTGGGCACAGCCCAGGGACCCCCGCCTTCCGGAGCTCTGCCCCTGCACCAGATTTGGGCCTTCAGGGGCCAGAAGCTTCCTACTCCCCAGCCCTACCCAGCCGGCCTCCCCAGAGAGAGGCCACCAACTCAGTTGTGCCCACTGAGAGAAGACCCTGAGCCCATCTGCTGGTGAACACAAGTGGCCTGAGCTTATCTCAAGGTCCAGGAGCCCTGGGGACTCACTCACCCCTTCCTCTGGGCACCAGGAAGAGTGGCGGACCAGGGGTCCAGGTGCCAGCCTTGCGTGTCTCACTTGGCCGAGTGTCTGTTCATCTCCTTTCAGGCTCCCATCCTGGAGATGGGCCACAACGGATCCAGTCCAGGGCTGGGGGAGGCAGAGGTAAGGGCCATCACTGTGCAATGCACACGTCCCATTGATGGTCCCAGCAGCCTCTGGGTGGTGAGAGGTGCGCATGGCCTGTTAGGGGGCCTGCCCACAATCCAGGATGCCATTCTGTGGGAGGAGGCCCTTGCTAGTACAGAAGTCAGAGGCATCTGCAGCTGGGCAGGCCCAGTGGGATTCTTGGGGCCGCTGCCAGGGTTTGGCTGTTGGTCCCTTCCTTGTGCCAGCCCCCTTTGCTGCTGCGTGTGGCTTTGATGAATAAGAGATGAGGAAGCAGATGAATTATGGCTTAATAGGCACCAAAGTTGGGCAGAGGGACTCCTAGGGACGGGAGTCCTCAGGGGTGCAGAGCTGATGGGGGAGGCCAGGACACCCTCTGCAGCGCCGGGGATGGGGGATGGTGAGAGGCTTCTGGAGGAGGCAGAGCCTGTGGACAAAGAGAGGGCAGAGAGGGGCTGCCAAGATGTGGGTCCACCTAAGCTCCCCAGACCTCCTTCTCCTGTCTGGAAAATGGGTGGTGGTAGTAGTGTCTACACTGCAGGACTGAATGGGATGACTCACTCAGCAGGCCTGGCACAGAGTCCTCTCAGGCCTTGGGCATGCAGCCGCCCTCCGTGGTGAGAGCAGATGGCAGACCAGTGCCCCCCAGCTCCCTGGCACCGGGACCACATCCCCAGCCGCCCACTCAGAGTGCAGGGAAGGGTCGGTCACACTGACACGCTTGGGCAGCAGGCATGTGCTTTCCACATGACCTTCGAGCTTCCTTCCTGGTCTCTCCTTGCGTTGGCCTGGAGTGGCCCAGAATGTGTGGAGCAAAGACTCAGTTTCCTTGCTGCCCCATCCCTCCCCAGGAGGCACCAAGGTCCTGGATGTCCATGAGTACCGCACAGGCATGCCAAGCAAAGCCATGGCACACTTGTCTCTCCAGGCGGGAGATGAGCCTCCCGAAACCCTGGGAAGCAGTGACCTTCCAAGGAGGATGAACCGTGTCCCTGTCAGCCCAAGACAGGCCACCGCGAAAGGTCCTCTCACCTCAAGCTGGCTTCTATGGGCAGGCCTGGAGTTTTGAGTGAAAACCCTGCATGATCCTCTCAGGGGACAGGAGGGATGAACAAAGGAGGGAGGGTGATCAGCTGACCAGGCCCTGAGGCATTAGCGTCTGCCTCGTCCACATGCTGCGCCAAGCTCAGAGAGGCCAAGGGGCTGGGCCGAGGTCACACAGTTAGGCAGGGCCCTCATGACCGGCACGCTGGTGGTGGAGGCCGAGCCCCAGGTTGGGGGTGGGGTGGGAGGTGAGGCAGCCCCTGGCCTCACTGGAGGGGGGTGGTGGGCTGGGCAAGCTGGCAAAGGACGTGCCCCACATGGTGGGTGTGAGGTGGGGAACGATTCAGGCAGATGCCTGTGTGGCCCTGCTGGCCCAGTCCAGGCAAGGTGTGACAGGTCTGCACGGCCCTGAGGGCACAGCTGTCTGCAGTCTCCAGCTCACTCCTGATCCCCAGAGCCACGTGTCCAGAAAGCCTGGGAGGTTGGATCAGCTGGGCACAGATGGCCTGTCCTCCCAGCATCCCTGCTGGGGCTTCCTAGGAACTGATTGGTGTAGACTCCGGGCAGCAGATGGCCAGGCTCTGCCCATAGGGTCCGTGGCTCCTCCCACGAGGTCACCCCATAGGACTGGCTGTGCCCCTTGACCAGGGGCTCCAGCCCCTGTCAAGCCCTCCCCTCTAGCCCCTCACCAGCCTTCAGCTGCTCTCCCTCTCTTGCCTGTTGGGCCCTGAGGGGTGATGGCTCCGCGGTCACCTGCCCAGAGAGTACACCACTCCCCATGATGCCCCCTACCTGGCTACACCCTGAAAAATGTGGCTTACCAAACCCTCCCACGTGCGTAGCCCGACAAGCGGGCTGTGCCTTGCTGGTAGCAGACCGACCAACTGCCTAGCCCTGCTCAACTCTGCCTCTGCACCCACATAACTCCCTATCAGCGTTGACCGACACCTAACCATCCCAGCCAGCACCGAGGAGTGGGCCCAGCTTCCGGTGGGGAGGGTGCTGGCCAAGGTGCTGGCCGAGGAGGCGGACACAGGAAACCAGCCCGTCCCCCAGCACTCCCTCTGCGCCCTCGGCCCTGCTCCCACTGCACAGACCTGTGGGGAGGTGGAGGCCCAGGCCCCAGCCTAGAGCAACCAGAAACAGCCAGGCTTGGTGGCTGGAGAGGGTTCCGGTGCCAGAAGCCTCTAGAGCAGCCCCAGCTCCCCATTTCCCCCCATGTCCATTCCGTGCCCCAGAATGGTCACTTCAGCTGCTGCAGGAGGGGCGGAAGGGGCTTTAAACCTATGAGAGGGGCGGGGTCACAATCTTCAGCGGTAGTGGGCCACTCTGGGTCACTGATAATTGAAGTGACGCCTGCATAGTAAGCACGGAAGTGTCCTTTCAAAGCCTCTCTGCAAGCACAGAGCAGCCCAAGACTGGAGCCTGGTCCACCCCAGGGCTGTCCTCAGACTGATGGCCAGTGCCACGTGACTCATCTAGGCTCTGATCCATCCCTGTGGTGAGAGCTCAGTTCCTGGTCCGGGGGCTGCTGTGTGCAGGGGCCCTGGAGGAAGAACGCTTGTGTGGGGGTCGGGCCTCAGCCTCCCACTGGCTCTGCGAGCTTCGCCTGAGGTTTCCCATCTGTGCAATGGGTGACGACGTCTTGGTGTGGCTCTGGGAGGACCCATTGAGCCACCTCAGGGGCTGAGCTGGTGGCACTCAGCAGCCAGTACCCCCGGGGAGGTGGCAGTGTGTGCATAACCCACCCCTTCAGGAGACCAGGGGGCAGAGTGGCTGGGGGTGTCTGGGCCCCACCTCACCTTCTGTGTGGCTGGGAATGGCATGCACTCCACAATGCCCTGGTAAGCCTAGGCTGGGACAAGGATGATAGGGTTAAAACAGGCCAAGGTGATGAGGGGCACAGAACGGCAGCCAGAGGCATGTGGGCAGTGCAGCCTCCACACCAGGCAGAGGGCCCACCCAGCATGGCTCCGCCCCATGAAGCTGCCTGCCACGGGGCTCAGATGGGCGCACCCAGGCTCTGGGAGGTCCTCACTTCCTCTGGACAAGTCAGGCAGGTCACCAGCCCTGCACCCTGCTCATCTTCCTCAGGGCCACCTCCATGGCCAGGGGCGGGCAGAGAGCACAGGGCTGTCCAGTCACCAGGTCTCTCTGCTTCATATCAGTGGACCTGGGCTCTGAGGGGGGCCATCAAGGCATCAGGCTGGCCCACTCCGTCCTTGAGCCAGAGTCCTACAGACTGACACCAGGCCGGCCTGCAAGACCCTCATCTGCATGGTCCTCTCATGCAGGGTGGGCCTGGGGAGGACCCAGCCCAGCTGAACTGACTCCCAGCACTCCTCCAGGTGCAGGGGCAGCCTGGCAGTTGTCTGAAGACCCCGGGATGCGCTTAGGAGCTCATCAGTGCGGCCCGGTGGGTGCCTCGAGCAGAAGACAGAGAAGGGACACCTGCACCCCTGTGTGGTGTGTGCAGGGGCGTCACTGGATTCTCTAGCCCCATGCCCCACCCCGCCCGTGGGGGGCTGGCTTGGTAAAGTGGGGGATACTAAGCAGGTGGCCTCGGAGAGCGTCTTCTGTGTTTGGAGCCCCCATTCTGCAGGAGGGAAGAGGTGGGGGACCCCTGCTGGGTTACGGGTAACGTCAGGCCTGGGTCCCCTCTCTGGAATGTGCAGAGAGGGCCACAAAGGCCCAGAAGGGCCCCCAGAACTCTCTTAAGCCTTGAGCCTGTTTCTTACTGAAAAATGGGGGCGATCGGTGCTCCAGCAAGGGGCTTCTGTGCAGGGGGCGGGGAATTCATGGGTTTCATGAGGCCAGGAAGGGATTGGGTCAGGCAGAGGCCATCCTCAGGCCTCGGTACAAAGCCTTTGCCCGCTTGGGGACCGGGCCAGCCTAGGCGCCACACCCTCCGGCCTGCGCCCTCGGCCGCCTGCAGGGGCCGCTGCCTCTTTAGGAATGCGCCGCCTTTGTCTGGGGCCGCGCGGCGCCGGTGCACCGGGCAGGCTGAGCGCCTCCTGCTGCCTGGCCTGCTCGCCCCGGCCCGCCGCGCCGCCCACGCCCCCACCCCGGCCCGCGCTCCCCAGCCCCCGCACGGGCCAGGGCCCGAGCTCAGGTGAGCGCCCCGCCCGCCGGGAGGCCCCGCCCCGGCCGGCGGGGGAATCGGGCGGATTCCTCGCACGTCAAACCACCTGATCCCATAAAACATTCATCCTCCCGGCGGCCCGCGCTGCGAGCGCCCCGCCAGTCCGCGCCGCCGCCGCCCTAGTCCTGCGCGCCCCGCGCGCCCCGCGCGCCCCGCGCACCCGCGGCCGGAGCCTAGCCCGAGCCCGGCGGAGCGGAGCGCGCCGAGCCTCGTCCCGCGGCCGGGCCGGGGCCGGGCCGGAGCGGCGGCGCCTGGATGCGGACCCGGCCGCGGGGAGACGGGCGCCCGCCCCGAAGCGACTTTCAGTCCCCGACGCGCCCCGCCCAACCCCTACGATGAAGAGGGCATCCGCTGGAGGTGAGTGGCCGCGCGGCACACGAGCCCGGCGGGCGGCGGGGCGTGGAGGGTGATGGCTCGCCCCCTCCCCGGAGCCGCAGGGCCCGTCCGGGGCTGCCGAGGCGGGGGCAGCGTAGCTGGGCGGCAGGGAAGGCCACCGCAGTGCCGCGCGAGGCTGGGGCCGCTGGCGCCCCGGCCCTGGGAGGGCGGAGCCGGAGGCAGCAGGAAAAGTTGCCGCTTCCCGGGAAAGTTGACGGCGACAGCAGGGCCGAGGGTGGCGGTCCGGGGGTCCCCGATGCTGGGCCAGGTCCGGGACGGGGGCCGCGGGCTGGAAGGGCGGGGTCCGGTCGCGGAGCGCCCCGGCCACCAAGGGGTTAACGAGCGGGTTTTTTTGCAGAAACGTGTGTACCGAGGGTGGGTGGGGGTGTTGGGCCGCCTCCACTCCCGCCTCCAGGACTGGGCTCAGAACCTCCCGTTTCTCCGAGGTCAGGCCGCAGTGGGATGAATGGAGGCGTTGGCAGCAGTAGAGGGCGTGGGGGACAGGGTTGTCCCAGCGCTGCCTCCAGGGCAGGCGGTGAGAGGAGGCAGCAATGCCCGCCATTCGCAGCCCGAGGAACATTGAGAGGCTTGGCTGGGGGAGTCAGGGGCGGTGGGGCAATCAGCAATCCCTCCCTAGCAGCCCCCGTGAGACTCCTTCCCCCAGTTCGGTGTGAGGTCCCGCAGTGGGGGCAAGGGAAGGTGGGCTTCATGTGAGTTGGGCATGCCCTGCCTGGAGGGTGCTCCCCAGGTGTCCACCCAAGCTGCCCTGCTGATGTCCATGGTGCCACAGGCTGCACACACGTTTCCTTGCACGTGCACGTGTCTACACGGACTGCACACTTGCACACCTCTGGTGCACATGCATGCCAACGCCACCCCAGTGTGCACATGCACAAACACTGGGAGCACACACGGACTCTGAGGGTGCATATCTGTGTCCTCGCCCCCGCCTGCACGCCCACGGCCACACATGCATGCACGCGGCATGCCTGCTGTGGTCTCCACGGGTGGCACATGCTGGGGCCCCTTTCGCAAGACCCACTCCTGCACCCATACGTTCATGTGTTGAGTGGGGAGGCCAGGCCCACAGACAGGGGCAAGACATCCTCTGCCCCACCTCTTCCTGCCTGCCTCTGTGTCCTGGGGGTCTCCCCCTCAGGTATGTGTGTGTGTGTGCGCGCGTGTGTGTAACTTGGTATGCGTCTGCACGTGTGTCTGTGCGCGTGATCATGTGTGCCTGTGGGCACATAGGCATATGTCTCTTTGCCTCCAGGGTGTGGGTGCCCCTTGTGTGCCTAGACGGGCTGTGGCCTAATCTGGAGCAGAGGCCCTGGAATGTGTGTTGGGGACTCACCGAACGCCCCCAGCCCAGCGTGTGAGGGACAGGGTCTCCCAGCCGCTCCCACGCACCAGGGCTGAGGCAGTGAAAGACGATGGTGGGCTGGAACCTGCCTGGGCAGGGACGACCCATTTCAGGGCATGAGGTCAACACTGTGACCAACAGGCCAGACTGTGGGCACCCTTGGTGTCCACTGCAGCTTGGCTGACTGGAGCACGTGACCCAGAGTGACTGCAGAGAGGCCCTGCCTTCAGTGCCTCAGTTTCTCCATGGTGAGGACCTTCTTGGTGAGGGGTTCTGGGGTGGGCTCCCCTACCTCCGGTGTTGTGTAGGGTGCTGAGCAGATGGATGCCATGCTGCATGATGGGCAAGGGTGGCCCACTGGCACTTTGGCAAGGGCCCCAGGCTAGGGCTCAGAGTGGCAGGCCACACCTCCTGCTCCCCTGGCCACACCAGTGACTCGTCTGTAGAGTGGGGACCCGCAGGGTATCTCGTAGGTTGTGTGAGGGTGAAACATACTAGCAGAGGGGCAGCTGAAGCAGTGGGGCTGGCCAGTCTCTTTTTCTAAGCCTCAGTCTTCTCATCTATAAAGGGGATGCCGTTCCCTGTTCTGCTCCACTGAGGTGAGGAGGAAGCGAGCTCCCATGCCAGGGCTGGGAATGGGTGGCCATCAACACCTAGACCCCACTGGGCAGAGTGGCATGTGTAGGGCCTGCCATGGCAGAACCATGACCTGAATTTGGGTCCTGGCTCAGCCACCTACTGGTGGTGTGACCTTGAGTGTGACAGGTCACCTCTCTGCCTCAGTCTTCCTCACCTGCAACATGGGCCAGTCGTCAGGGATTATGGGGCATTTTCAGGCTGAGGCTGGGCGGAATTGGCCCAGCTTTCCCCGTGGAGTTCTGACTCCAGTGCCTCTGCCTGCAGAACACCTCCCCACACCCCCACCCATCAGAGTCCTCCTGGGACCTGTGCATGCCAGCTGGGCCCCTCACCGCATCCATTTGCAGACGGGACAATAAAAGCCCCTAGTCAGGCAACTGAGGTCACAGGTGGGTGGAGGGGGGACAGGGCAGGGATGCTGCCCAGCTGGGGAGACACCCCTGCAGTACCTTCACTCCCTCCCTGCCCTCCCCCTGTTCCTCACCTGAGGGGCTGTGGAACCCCTGAGCCTGAGTTTCCCTGTGTCGGGGTCCTTCCACTGGAATTGGCAGAAATATAGGTTTGCCTGGAGCAAGAAGCAGGGGAGAGGCTGAGGGAGGGCCTGGCCCAGCAGGTCTCCGAAAGCCAGAGGGCTTGTGGAGGGTCTATGGAGGACACCCGCACAGGGGCTGGGGCCCTGGAAGGTGGGGAAGGTCCTGCTGTCCTGGGAGGCTGGGGACTGGCCCACAGCCTGTGGAGGGGCCTGGGTTTGTTTGCTGTTGCTGTGAGTGACAGGTGGGCTGTGAGGGCCAGGGCATGTGGGACAATGTCCTCCTCCTCCCTCCGCCCAGAGACAGTGCAGCCTCGCAGCACAGCCCCCTCCTCGTCCCTGCCCCAGCCTTGAATTCATGCTTTGTGGCACAGATGGCCCTGTGCAGCCGGTGCAGCACCAGGAGGGTCCAGCTGGTGAGGACAGGACGGGCAGGAGGCAGAGGAGCCCTCCTGCTATCCTGGGCCTGTGGCCCAGAACCTCTCACCGGGAGCCTCGGTCTGTGCGCCTGGGAAAGGGGTCAAGAGCAGGAAGCACACAGGGAGTTCCAGGATGACCTGGAAACCAACAAATGCATGTGTGAGCCAGGCGCCCCGCCCGGCCCTGGCACAGGGTTAGTGAGGGCTCCTGACGCTTGACTACTGTCTGATCAATGAGGTTCATGCTGTCCCGCCCCCATTCTGGTGAGCCTGACCTCTGACCCCCAGGCTGGCCTGCCTGACCCGCTGCAGCCACCCAGGGCCTGGGCCTTGGGGTCCGAAGGAGCTGGCCTGGCCTCCCGCTGCCCCTGCACCTATGCAGATGCCCTCTCTGCACCTCTCAGTGCACCTCTCAGTGTCCCTGCTCTGCAGCCTGGCTGCACCCAGGCCAAGGTCACAGGGACCCTCAAAGCCAAATCCCAGACACTGCATTTGCCCCAACCAGCCGTTCACCTTCTCATTTGTTCATTCGTTGGTTTGTTCCTGGCCTGTCAGATTCTCTTCCCAGCCAGGCAAATCAAGGGGTGTGATCCTTGGCATCATGCATCTCTAGGATTGAATGCTTTAAAGGATAGGAGGTCACAGAGTGGCCTGGGGAAGCCATATCGGAGTGACGGGCATGCTGCCCCACCCCGCAAATCTCCCTGCACTGTCCCTGGGCCCAGCTGGTTCCCCCCACACCAGGTGTTCTGTGCTGCCGTTTCTTCTTTTATCGCTGTATTTTAAACACTTTGCACATCGGGAACTATTCTTGTGCATCATGGGTTTTCTGGTGTGTGTGGAATCCCTTCCTGAGAATGCACCATCATTTATTTATCCAAACCTGTACTGGCCTCCTGCACTGCCTGCGGCCGTGGAGCTGGGCGCCGGGAGCTGCAGCTCTGCACACCCACCCCACCGTGTCCTCAGCTGGCACCCACCAGGTCCGGGGGCTGGTCATATGGCCCTCCCCTGACGCTTGGGCTGATTTCAGGGGACTTGGCAGCAGGGCCAGATCCCGCCCCTCCTAACCCGCTGAGGCCTTTGACAACCGTGGGCCAGCCGGGCGGGTGATGGTGAGTGAGTAGAGTCTGTTTCCGGCCGTCGGCTCTCTGGGCGGCCATTTGTGCACTGGGTGCCTTGGGGCCGGCCGCCTCTCCCCTGCCTCTTTCACACAGCCTCTGGTCTTGCCCACTGTGGCCTGTGGGGCCTCTTCTGTGGGGCAGCAGGGCATGGAGTGGTGCTGGCACCGTCTTGCAACTGTGTCCTGTCTGATGGAGGCGGCCCATGGCAGCCAGACCCAGGAGGCGAAGAAAGGCAGGGCTGTTGGCACACCTCGAGAGTGGCCTTAGGAGGTGCTGAGTGGGCACAGGCTAGGGTCCCCATGTAGGTCTACATAGGCCTGGCAGGCGGTAAGCCCCATTCAGGGCCCTGGCACATGGAGCCAGGCTGATCTGGAAGTGGAGTGTCAGGCGCTGACCCAGCCTCACTCAGAGCAGCCTGCCCTGGGCCCCCGGGTGCTTCTCGGCCCTCCAGTTGGCACCCTGGCATTCTGAGCTGGCTGTCACGGGGCACGGTCCGTGGAGTTGAAGTTCTTTGGAATGTTGGTGGGTGTCACATAAGGGCTTTGTGGTCAAATGTGGGACGTGCTGGATTAAATGGTGCTGATGGTGCTCCTTTCCCGCAGGGTGTCTTGGGCCCTGTTTTGGAGGGGGGTGGGCAGCACCTTCTCTGAGGGGCACCCCTGTGCGATGCACCTCAGGGCCTGGTGTGCCCAGGAACCTGTTTTGGGAAACAGTGGTTGAGGTGCCTCGAGGACCAGGGAAGGAGACCTGTGGGCCTCCAGCAAGGGCCCCGGAATGGATGGACCCTGCCACACAAACCCCGTACCCACGGGGCGCCCAGTGGGTGGAGGGACCACTGCTTCTCTCAGCAATTTGAGGTGATGTACAAATTTAACCTTTGGATTTATGACTCTATTTCTTTGCAGCAAGTGTCACGGGAAATGTCAGGCCGAGGCTGAGGCTGGGTGAGGGGCCTGTCGAGGAAGGGGGTAGGGCTAGGCAGGCTGGAGTGCTGAGGAGGGGCTCAGGCCAGGGTGGGCTTCAGGCCCCTCACCTCCTCCTGGGAGCCTTCCTGGATTGTCCCTTTCTTGCCTGGATCCCCGACTGTCACAACCTTGCTGAGATGTTGCCTTTATTTGCCTTCTGCCAGGGCCCAGATGAGGCCAGCTCGGGGACATGCCAGAAGTCCCCCATTCCCCAAGGCTGGGCAGCCGTGGGATCAGCTTGTGCAGTGTCAGCTTGCTGTGTGACCTTGGGCAGCTCCACCCTTCCTGGTCACCGCAGGCCTCATCTGCAGTCCACCGCTGGTAGCCAGAGGTGGTGTTCCCAGCTCAGTGCCGACAAGAGTGGGGAAACGCCTGGAGGCCTCGATGTGTGGGGTGTGGGGCTCTGGAGGAAGTGGGCGGGGGCTGAGTGCAGGGCTGGGGTTGCGGAGGGCTGGCCCTTGGTGGTCCCAGGGCCTAGGGCAGCCCTTGCACACAACAGGTGCTCAGTAAAGACCGAAAGGCAGTGCATTGATGTGGAAGGTGGAGGTGGATTCCGGCTGGGAGTCCACAGTCCCCAGTTACGCACCCCCCCTCCACTGCTACATAGCAGATGTCATTCCAAGGCCCCAGCCTGGCCTGTCACCAGCTCTGCCCTGCCTCCCAGGCTCGGGCAGGTCAGGGAATGGTGACTGCCTCCTCCCTGCCGTGTGCCAGGCCTGTGCACTGGAGCAGGGGTTCAGGCTCTCTAGTGCCCCGGCAGTTCCGCATCTCCTGCACACACAGCTCCCCCCACTGCACACCTTGAACCTCCAGATCCAGCCCGTCTGCTAGTGTCACGTCTTCCATACCCAACGTCCAAGCCCAGAGTCCCAGCCTCTTCCCTCTACCCATCCCCAAAGGCAAAATCTGTGTCAAACTTGCACCCCATCTTCTGGTCCATCCCCTTCACTCCTTACTGAGGGCCAGCCTCAGACCTGGCCTCCGTCCCCAGTCTGTGGCCACAGCCGGCCCCTGCAACCTCTGCACCTCCCGGGTTCAAGCGATTCTCCTGCCTCAGCCTCCTGAGTAGCTGGGATTACAGGTGCCCACCACCACGCCTGGCTAATTTTTTTGTATTTTTAGTAGAGATGGGGTTTCACCATGTTGGCCAGGCTGGTCTCAAACTCTGACCTCAAGTGACACCCACCTCATCCTCCCAGAGTGCTGGGATTACAGGCATGAGCCACCGTGCCTGGCCTCTGAAGGACACTTTCAAGAGAATACACAAACAACAAGCCAGGAGAAACTATTTGCAAATCATATATCTGGTAAAAGACTTATATCCTAAATATACAAAGAACTCTCAAAACTCAATAATAAGAAAAAAACCTATTCACAAATTGGGCAAAATAATTGAACAACTGGTTCACCAAAGACATTTTGTCAGCAAACAGGCACAAGAATAGATGCTCCACATCTTTAGTCATTATGGAAATGCAAAATAGAACCTCAGTGAGATAGTATTTCATGCCCACCAGGATGGCTGTAATTTAAAACAGAAAATGCCAAGTGTTGGCAAGGACGTGGAGGAACGGGAACCCTCACATGCTGCTGGTGGGAATATAACATGGTGCAACCACTTTGGAAAAGAGTTTGGTAGTTTCTTAAAGAGTTAAATATGAACCTACCATATGACACAGTCATTCCCCTCCTAGGTATCTATCCAAGGTAAGTGGAAGCATTTGTCCAGACACAGATTTGTATACAAAGGTTTATAGCAGCTGTATTTGTATAAGCAAAAACTGGAAAGGACCTGGAAGTCCATCCACATGTGAATGGATAAACAGGCTGTGTTATGTTCATACAGTGGATGGATATAACTGTATGACACATGCAGCATGGATGTGTATCGTGGATGAATATCAAAGGAATTTAAACATGGATAAATATCAGAATGATTATGCTGAGTGAAAGAAGCCAGACAGAAAGGAGTACATACCGTATGTTTCTATTTAGATTGAATTCCACAAGATGCAAACTAATCTACAGTGACAATACAGATGAATGGTTGCCCAGGGGCAGGGAAGGGCACTGGGAACCTTTTGGGGGTCATCAGTATACTCAACTCGACTGTGATAAGAGGTTCACAGGTACAAACATGTCAAAATATACCAAATTATACATTTTAAATGGGTGCAATTTATGTCAATTACACCTCAATAGAGAAAAATACAATGCTCATTTTATGCAAAGGATTATTTTGTAAAACTCTTTTGAGGAGGACCATCCTGGTCAACGGCCCCCACCATCGAGACTCTCCCAGCACATGGGTGCTGTGGTGACTCGGCCTCTGGGCTCACCCTCTGGTGCTGTGTGCACATCAAGAGCAGGATGGAAAGGTCCCCTCCCCACAGCCTGGCTGTCAAACCCCCAGCACAGAGGTGCACCGTGCAGCCTCCCATCATTTCCCATTTGCCTGTCCAAGCTCTCAGTGTCCCAGCTCTGTCCTCTTTCTGGAAGACAACCAGGTTTAGTGTTGGGAGCAGGAGACCAGCATGGGCTAGCCCAGTCCCACCACCTGAACAGAGGGGCTGTGATCCTCCAAGCTACCCAGGGAGGGTGCCACCTGGGTACACAGCTGGTCCCAATGGTCAGGCCTCCCCCTGACAGAGGGGCAGGGCCGTGTCATGGTCAGGGCCTGTGTCCTGAAGCCAGAATGAGGGTCAAAGCCCAGCTGCCCCACTGACAAGCTTCACGGTCCCAGGAGTGTCACTCTGCACATCAGTTTCCTCATCTATAAAACAGATCAATGACATTATCTGCCTGGGTACCTGCTAGGGCAAGTGGGTGAGTTAAGTCCGATGAAGCACTTAGAATGGTGCCTGGTATGTGGCAGTGTACAGAGCATGGGGCAAGCACTGCAGCCGACCCAACTGGTGGCCCCAGTGGGCCTTAGTGCCCCAGGTGTCTGAGGAGCCCACCCTTCAGCACTTCCCCCCCTGTGGCTGCAGCACACACTCCCCCAGGACCCATTCAGCCCTCCCAAGGAGAGGGAAGCCTCCCGAACCTGGTGTTGTCCGAGGCACAACATGCAGGAAGTAGGGCAGGTATCCTCCCTGGCCCCTCACCCTTCCTAGCCAGGCTGGAGCTGATCTGAGGTGGTTCCTTGATTCTGGAGTCTGAAGGGACATTGAGGGGCTACCTGTGCTCCAAACAGACCAGCTCTCTTCTCATCTGCTTCACACACAGGGGTTCTGGGTAAGAGCTCACTTCATTTCTTTGAAACACCACTCTGCTGGGCCAGCCAAGTCCTGTAGACCCCACCACTTGCACCCCTTGACCTCAGCATCCACAACACGCCCACAAGCTGCACCCAGCCGTGCTCACCCAGACAATGAGGATGGTGCTGCTCACTGGCTCCGGACAGCTGTTGACTCCGGGGAGCCAGCTGTGGCTGAGATCCTGGGGGTTTTGGTAAATCTGGTAAACTCCACGTGCAGTTCTAGCGAGCCCAGATGGGAGCACCGCCTGTTGGCCGGGAACCCTAGATCTGCTTGGGCTTCATGAGGATCTTGCCCTGAGTGACCTCCAGCTGGGGAATCGCCCTCCACCTGCACCAGGGAGAGCTTGGTCATTGTCCGCAGGACCCAACTAGTCAGGACGGGCTTCGACGAGGAGACAGATTGGAAAGTATGCTCCCTTTAGGAAGCAGTAGCTTTAAACTGGACTAGTTCTTATATAATGGGCAGTGTGTCCCTAACAAAACCAAAATGTAGTCCAATAATGGCTTCTCTGAGGGAAGCACAGGGCAGTTGGGTTGTCCAAAGCCTTCTTTGGAGCTTCACAGGTTTGAAAGATGATGGTTCAAGAGGCCCCAGTACTATTCAGCCATATAAAAGAATACATAAACAAAAATGTGGCCTAGCCATACAGTGGAATATTATTCAGCCATCAAAAATAACATTCTAATACCTGCTACAACATGGAAGAAGCTTGAAGCATGATCCTGAGTGAAAGAAGCCAGACACAAAAGGTCACATATTACGTGATTCCACTCATATGAAATATCCAGCAGAGGTCAATTCAAAGAGACAGAAGGTACATTAGAGGCTGCCACGGGCCAGGGAAGGGGAAATGGGGAGTGACTGCTAATGGGCTCTGTTTTAGGATAATAAAAATGTTCTGGAATTAAACAGCTGTGATGATTGCACACCATTGTGAATGTACTAAAACCAATTCTACCCTCTAAAGTGGAGGATCTTATGTGAATTCTATCTCAATTGTATCTAAATAAATAATTTGTAAAGGCCTCAGGAGGGGAGCTGATAATCAGGACTTAATCCCTGACTTTGCACACTACCTGTCACCCACTGTCTCCAGTCCCTCATACTCATCAGGAGCCTTGTGCAATACCACCTTTGCACTTGAGCCTCCCTCTGCTTGGAATGCTGATCCGCCTGCCCCAGCGTGTCCCATGAGCCTGCCCGGCTCAGCTCAGTGACCCCTGGCTTCTGCTCTCCCCATTCCAGGTATCACAGCTTGTATTCTGCTTTCAGAAATCAGTAGTCAATCTTGCTGGTGCCTAGGAGACTGGTATTCTGTCACATATAAAGAGTGGGTGACCAGCATTAGAGCATCAGGGAACACCCTCACCCAGGCACTCACCTGTGGGATGAAGCCACAGCACATCACCATGTGGAAGCCAAACTTGGTCACATACTGAAGCTCAGCAACCTTACCTCTTCAGCCTGTTGACAGAGATCCTTGACCTGAAGGAGCTGTTTGTCTTTCTCTTTTTTTTTTTTTTGAGACGGAGTCTCGCTCTGTCGCCCAGGCTGGAGTGCAGTGGCCGGATCTCAGCTCACTGCAAGCTCCGCCTCCTGGGTTTACGCCATTCTCCTGCCTCGGCCTCCTGAGTAGCTGGGACTACGGGCGCCCGCCACCTCGCCCGGCTAGTTTTTTGTATTTTTTTAGTAGAGACGGGGTTTCACCGTGTTCGCCAGGATGGTCTTGATCTCCTGACCTCGTGATCCGCCCGTCTCGGCCTCCCAAAGTGCTGGGATTACAGGCTTGAGCCACCGCGCCCGGCCTGTCTTTCTCTTAAATGCCAGACCTCAGCAGAGCATCAGTACAAGCCTGGGCTGCACATGCTAGAATATCGGTGGTCTAAGGATGTACTGCATACAGTAGCAATTAGTCAATATATGGATCTGCCAGGACACTCCTACCTGAAACACATTGGACAGCAGGGTTGGGTATAAAAGGGGTTATTATTATCTCAAGCACACCAAACAAGAGGGCTAGGCATAAAAGGGATCATGTGCCAATTCTACTAGTTTATCAGCGCCATCAAAGTTCTTATTTAATAATCTCATTTTCGGCCAGGCACGGTGGCTCACGCTTGTAATCCCAGCACTTTGGGATGCCGAGGTGGGCGGATCACGAGGTCAGGAGATCGAGACCATCCTGGCTAACACGGTGAAACCCCATCTCTACTAAAAATACACAAAATTAGCTGGGCGTGGTGGCAGGCACCTGTAGTCCCAGCTACTCGGGAGGCTGAGGCAGGAGAATGGCGTGAACCTGGGAGGCGTAGCTTGTAGTGAGCCAAGATCGTGCCACTGCACTCCAGCCTGGGCCACAGAGCGAGACGCCATCTCAAAAACAAAATGAAAAAAGAATTGCATGTTTGTTCATTTTGAGACAGGGGCTCGCTCTGTCATCCAGGCTGGAGTGCAGTGGCACGATCTTGGCTCCCTGCAGCCTCTGCCTCCTGGGTTCAAGCAATTCTCCTGCCTCAACCCCAGAGTAGCTGGGATTACAGGTGTGCACCTCCACACCCTGCTGTGTTTTTGTATTTTTACTAGAGATGGGGTTGGCCAGGCTGATCTAGAACTCTTGGCCTCAAGTGATCCACCTGCCTCGGCCTCCCAAAGTGTAGGATTGCATGTTTAAAAAAAATCAAACCTCATGAATGAGACCAAAGCGTCTACTGGTGCACAGGAAAAGAACACCCTTTACTTCAAACTACCCCAGGGAAAACCCAGGCACAGCCTCCCCAGCCTGGCAGCCCTTGCCAGCCTGTACCTAGGGTGGGTGTGAGTGCCCACAGCTGGGAGAGCACCCGGCACACCCCAGCCCTGCTCCCAGGGTGAGCCCCACATACACCAGGCAGAGAACTCCTGGGCTTCGGGCTGCTAAGCCCCAGGGGCCCCAGCGTCACCTGCTGTGTACAGACCCTTCTTGGGGGTGGGAGGGAAGGAGTGGTCTCACCCTGCAGAGCTTTCGGGACAACTAAGGATGTTTCCCAGGGCCTATGGGAAGTCTGAATCAAAAACTGCTTTTCAGTGAGTGGGACTCCTCACTTTGAGGGATCTGGGTTCTGAGCCAGCAGAGCAGGCAATGCGAGGGGATCCGATCCCACACCCAGGCTCCATGGCTCTGGGGTTCCTCCTGCCAGCACTCTCCACCAGGACCCCTGCTGCCCCTCAGAGCACCCCCCACGACAGTATGCAGGGCCTCCGAGCCCACTTGGGTCAGGAGGGTGCCCAGACCTGCCTTTCCCTGCCTGCCTGCTCTCAAGGCTTAAGCCAACTTTCTCCATTTGTGCTAACTTCCTCCCTCCCTCCCTCCTTCCCTCCCTCCTTCCTTTCTTCCTTTCTTTTTTGAGACAGAGTCTTGCTGTGTTGCCCAGGCTGGAGTGCAGTGTTACCATCTCAATCTAGGCTGACTGCAACCTTTGCCTCCCAGGTTCAAGTGATTCTCCTGCCTCAGCATCCTAAGTAGCTGGGATTACAGGCCCTTGCCACCCCCCACCCCCAAACTAATTACTGTATTTTTTTAGTAGAGACGGGGTTTCACCATGTAGGCCAGGCTGGTCTTGAACTCCTGATCCACCCACCTTGGCCTCCCAAAGTGCTGGAATTACAGACATGAGCCACCATGCTTGGACTTCCATACATTATGGCCATTGGGACCAGCTGTGCACCCAGGTGGTACCTTCCCTGGGTAGCTTGGAGGATCACAGCCCCTCTGTTCAGGTGGTGGGACTGGGCTAGCCCAGACCAGCTAGCTGGTCTCCTGCTCCCAACACTAAACCTGCTTGTGTCATCCACGCAGGGCCCCCATGAGATCTTCTGGTCTGCACAAGGCCCCCAGAGACCAGGAAGGGTCCCCTCGCTGGGATTTGAGTCCCAGCCTGAGAGTTGGGCCAGTGATGTTTGTTCTCCATGTGCGACTCTGCAAGCAGCTTTCCCTCCTGGTTTCTGTCGTTTTTTTTTTTTTTTTGAAACATGGTCTCACTCTGTTGCCCAGGCCGGAGTGCGGTGGTATGATCTTGGCACACTACAACCTCCACCTCCCAGATTCAAGCAGTTCTCCTGCCACAGCCTCCCAAGTAGCTGGTATTACAGGTGCCCACTACCATGCGTCCAGCTAATTTTTTGTATTTTTAGTAGAGATGGGGTTTCGCCATGTTGGCCAGGATAGTCTCGAACTCCTGACCTCGTGATCCACCCGCCTCAGCCTCCCAAAGTGCTGGGATTACAGGTGTGAGCCACCGTGCCTGGCCCCAGTTTCTGTCTTGCGTGTGGTCCCCAAACTCTTGAGCATAGCCCCACGCCTCCACCCAATCATTCACGTAGACCCCGGGGTGCGCAGAGGTGGAGGGTCGCCCTTGGAGGACCTGTCTGCGTGTCCATGGCAGCCTCAGTGTGGCTCCTCTGCTCAGCCCAGGGTGTGGTGGCTCCATCACTGCTTTACGCGTTGGGGTTCAGGAGGAATTCTCATATAACAGGAACATCTCCACATGTCTTCCCCGCCTTAGCGTCTTGGGGTGTACGTGGAAAAACCCCTGGTGGGGCTCACTCCGACAGAGTCCCAGCCTCTGACATTGAATCATCCACAGTCTCTCTAGTTTACATGGTAGGGTTCGGGATTTATGAAAGTCATATATTAAAACATGACTTCATTATCTCTTTGAATTCAACTTTGATTAATGTTTGATCCTATTTATTAACTTAGACCATGAAATTCCCTTAAGTATTTTAAATGAGATTAATATATATCATATATTTGATTTTTCTTTTCATATACCAGTTGTTTGGCTAGCAAACAGACCTTCCAAACATTTAAACCATGCTTGTAAATCTAATAAATTAACCAAAAAATGTGAAGCATCTTTAATTTTCTGGATTTTAATATACTTTGTGAGCTTAGTAACATTTTTCTATTCCTTTTAAGATAAACTTAAAAAAAAAATTGGGGAACTAGGCCAGGTGCAGTGGGTCACGCCTGTAATCCCAGAACTTTGGGAGGCCGAGGCAGATGGAACACCTGATGTCAGGAGTTCAAGACCAGCCTGGCCAACATGGTGAAACCCTGTCTCTACTAAAAATACAAAAATTAGCCAGTGTGGTGGCACATATGTGCCTATAATCCCAGCTACTCAGGAGGTTGAGGCAGGAGAATTGCTTGAACCCAGGAGGTGGAGGTTGCGGTGAGCCGAGATTGTGCCACGACATTCTAGCCTGGGCAACAAGAGCAAAAGTCTGTCTCAAAAAATATATATTTATATTAATATTAAAGAGCACAATCTAAAGTGTAGGGGTGGAATGAATGAATGAACCCTTTAGGCAAGCGAGCAAAGGCTTTCAGGGCAGGTGTCCGTCATTCCCTTGAGCCAGGCCTCCGCAGGCTGAGCACTGAGCGCTGTCTGACCAGGACGTCATCCACTCGGGCAGCGCCCTCCTGGCCCCGGCCACCAGGGCGGCGTGGGAGCAGATCCAGTGGTGCGAGGGTGGCACGGCACAGCTGCTCCGGTGCCTCAAGGGCGACTTCAGCAACGTGGCACACAACATGCAGTGGAGGTACCTGTGGCCCTTTGTCATCGTCACCGCCAACATGAGTAAGGCACAGGCTGTGTGGGGGCTGGAGGCCTGCAACCCTCAGGGGTGCACCCAGGAGCTGGGACCCCATGGGTGGAGCACGTAGGCTCCTGGCCCCCGCTTGGCCATGCTCTTAGAAAAATGATTCAGAGGCTGGGTGCGGTGGCTCATGCCTGTAATCCCAGCACTTTTGGAGGCCAAGACAGGCAGATCACATGCAGTCAGGAGTTCAAGACCACCATGGGCAACATGGGGAAACCCCGTCTCTACTAAAAATACAAAAAGTAGCCAGGCGTGGTGGTGCGTGCCTGTAATCCCAGCTACTTGGGAGGCTGAGGCAGGAGAATCACTTGAACCTGGGAGGTGGAGGTTGCAGTGAGCCAAGATTGCACTCCAGCCTGGGTGACAGAGCGAGACTCTGTCAAAAAAAAAGATTCAGCAGCTAGGCCTCCATTTCCTCATCTGTAAATGGAGCCTTTGGGAAGACAGTCCGTGATGACACACCCATCACTCCCTCCCAGGGACAGGTCCTGGGCTTGGGAGATGGTGGGCCATGATCTTGGGGGTCCAGCAACCGTTCCAGACCCTCAAGTGTGAGACTCTAGAAGGGTGAGTGTTGAGGGTCCTGCCTCACTCCAGGCTCACTGCAGACAGGTGTGGGTACAGGTGGGAGGCAGGAAGTTGGAAGTCAATTCTGTTCTAAAGATGGTCAGTCAACCGGATGTGGTAGTTCACACCTGTAATCCCTGCACTGTGGGAGACCGAGGCGGGTAGATTGCTTGAGCCCAGGAGTTTGAGACCAGCCCAGGTGCTATAGTGAGACCCCATCTCTATTAAAAAAAAAATTGCCAGAGGTGGTGGCATGCTTCTGTATCCCCAGCTACTCAGGAGGCTGAGGTGGGAGGATCGCTTGAGCTCAGGAGGTTGAAACTACAGTGAGCTGAGATTGCACCACCGTACTCCAGCCTGGGTGACACAGTGAGACCCTGTTTCAAAAAATACATATAAATAAATAGGCTGGGCACGGTGGCTCATGCCTGTAATCCCAGCACTTTGGGAGGCCAAGGGAGGCGGATCACTTGAGGTCAAGAGTTTGAGAACAGCCTGGCCAACATGGCGAAACCCCATCTCTACCAAAAATACAAAAAATTAGCCAGGTGTGGTGGTGCGTGCCTATAACCCCAGCTACTCGGGAGGCTGAGGCAGGAGAATTGCTTGAACCTGGGAGACTGAGGTTGCAGTGAACAGAGATCACATCATTGCACTGCAGCCTAGGCAACACTGCAAGACTTCGTTTCAAAAAAATTAAGAATAAAATATAAATAAATAAATACATAAATATGGCCAGCCAGTGTCAGTGTGACAGTTGTGGTCATTTTGAAAACAGCAAGTGTTCAAGAAAGCCCTGAGAGTTATGTCTGATTAAAGGAACTGTCCCCTAGTTCTTGCTGTCGACATCTTTGACAAGTTCAGCTTCACGCGAGCCAGTGTCGCGCGGTTTGACGCCCTTCACAAAGAGTTCCCCGGGGACCTGGAGT
Organism: Trachypithecus francoisi; assembly: GCF_009764315.1. Lineage (NCBI taxonomy): Eukaryota > Metazoa > Chordata > Mammalia > Primates > Cercopithecidae > Trachypithecus > Trachypithecus francoisi. Next base: position 40,785,294 of record NW_022681459.1, on the reverse strand, counting down.
CCTCCATCTCCTTCCCAGCTGACTTCCTCAAACCACCTGAAGAAAAAGGTAGAACTGCTTAGAAACCTGCTACTTCCCTCGGAGTCCCCAGCGTTCAGGGAGGGGAGGGTCCCACCTGCAACATCCCAGGAGGATGAACATGCCGTACTCCCTGCACTGAATGTCCGGGCCGGAGTGTTCCAAGTGTTCACTGGCACCAGGTCCTGTTGGTGACAGCGGGTTGTTTCGTCCAAGTGCTTAGGTGCAGGTTCGGCATCCTAATCCTGAAATCTGAAATGCTGCAGAATCTGAACCTTCTTGAGCACCAGCCTGACACTTAAAGGAAGTGCTCATTGGAGCATAAGTATGAAATGATACTTAAAAAAAAAAAAAAAATCAAAATCCAGGCTGGGCACGGTGGCTCATGCCTGTAATCCCAGCACTTTGGGAGGCCGAGGCAGGGGGACCACCTGAGGTCAGCAGTTCGAGACCACCCTGGCCAACATGGTTAAACCCCGCCTTTACTAAAAAAATACAAAAAATTAGCCAGCTGTGGTGGTGGGTCCCTGTAATCCCAGCTACCCAGGAGGCAGAGGCATGAGAATCGCTTGAGCCCAGGAGGCGGAGGTTGCAAAAAATCCAGAATGTTTCCAAGCATTTCAACTAAGGGATACTCAGCCATGTAACTAATAATGTGAGAAAGAAAAGATAACTGAAATTTGTATGTGAGCTGATTGTCTTTGATGTGCAGTGAAAAGCTGCTTCTAACCGGCTGCGATGGCTCACACCTGTGACCCCAACACTTCAGCCGGCTGCGATGGCTCACACCTGTGACCCCAACACTTCAGCCGGCTGCGATGGCTCACACCTGTGACCCCAACACTTCAGCCGGCTGCGATGGCTCACACCTGTGACCCCAACACTTCAGCCGGCTGCGATGGCTCACACCTGTGACCCCAACACTTCAGCCGGCTGCGATGGCTCACACCTGTGACCCCAACACGTCAGCCGGCTGCGATGGCTCATACCTGTGACCCCAACACTTCAGCCGGCTGCGATGGCTCACACCTGTGACCCCAACACTTTAGCCGGCTGTGATGGCTCACACCTGTGACCCCAACACCTAAGCCAGACGTGATGGCTCACACCTGTGACCCAACACTTTAGCCGGCTGCGATGGCTCACACCTGTGACCCCAACGCCTAAGCCAGACATGATGGCTCACACCTGTGACCCCAACACTTAAGCCGGGCGTGATGGCACACACCTGTGACCCCAACACTTTAGCTGGGCGCAATGGCTCACGCCTGTGACCCCAACACTTTGGGAGGCCGACACGGGGAAGATCACTTGAGCCCAGAAATTTAAGACCAACCTGGACAACATAGGAAAACCCCATCTATACTAAAAAAGTTTTTTTTTTTAATTACCTGGGCATGGTGGCGCATGCCTGTAGTCCAGCCTACTAAGAGGCTGAGGCGGGAGGATCGCTTTAGTCCAAGAGATGAGGCTGGAGTGAATTGTGATTAGGTCTCTACAGCCCAGCCTGGGCAGCAGAGCAAGAACCTGTCTGGGTGTGGGGGAGGCAGGGGAGGCTGCTTCTACATAGAAATAGAAATTTTGGAATCGCCTTCCCTTCCCTGCAAAAACAAACCAGAATGCTATCCATGTATGTACAAATCTTCAATCCTGGGTTGAGATTATGACACAAAACAGTTTGAACATTTTGAACTTTCTTAAGGTGCTTTTTTACAGATCCATGACAATTACTAAAAACTTCCCCAAATAAAAACGACATGAAAAGGTAAACTCCATAATGGACAGTTTAAAATTGGAAGCCTTGGTAGTAAATGGATTTTGTCAGGTATATGGTGTTATCTCCTGTGTCTTTTTTTTTTTTTTTTTTTTGAGATGGAGTCTCACTCTGTCACTCAGGCTGGAGTGCAGTGGCACGATCTTGGCTCACTGCAAGCTCCGCCTCCCAGGTACACGCTATTCTCCTGTCTCAGCCTCCCGAGTGGCTGGGACTACAGATGCCCGCCACCACGCCCAGCTAATTTTTTGTATTTTTAGTAGAGACGAGGTTTCACTGTGTTAGCCAGGATGGTCTCGATCTCCTGACCTCATGATTCACCTGCCTTGGCCTTCCAGAGTGCTAGGATTACAGGTGTGAGCCACCGCACCCAGCCCTCATGTGTCTTAAAAAGAGGAGTGACTCTGATGTGGGGTCATGCTTGAAACTGAGAGGACGAGGTCTCCGACTCTCCATTGCAGCCAGCTCTCTCTGGAACTAATAGAGTGAGAACTCGCTCATGACCAAGGGGAGGGCACCCCCATGACCCAAACAACCCCGACCAGGCCTACCTCCAACACTGATCACATTTCAACATGAGATTTGGAGGGTCAGACATCCAAACTGCATCAGATACATTCATGTCTAAGCGGTCTGTCCCCAGAACTTTTTTCAGCCTGCAGATCTGAAACTCTAGCCCACAAAACACCAACTCCCCTCCCCAGCCCCTGGTGCCCACCGTGTTGTTTCTGTCTCTGAATATGACTCCTCTAGGGACCTCCTATAAGTGGAATCACACGATACTTGTCCTTTTGTGATTGGCTTATTTCCCTGAGTGGAATGTCCTCTGGGCTCACCTGCGTTGTAGCAAGCATCAGACTTTCCTTCCTTTTGAAGGCTGAGTAATACTCCATTGTGTGGATGGACCGCGCGTTGTTTATCCACTCACCTGTTGACCCGGGCCTGGGTTGTCGCCACCTTTTGGCCTGTGTGAATGGTGCTGCTGTGAACGTGGGTGTAGAAATATCTGGGTCCCTGCCTTCAGTTCTTTGGGGTGTAGACCCAGAAGTGGGCTTGCTGGGTCATGTGGTAAATCCTATTGTTGATTTTTTGAGGACCCACCATACTGTTTTCGGAGGGACATCTGTTGGTTTTTGAAAAGCACCTGCTAGCACTGACAGCCGTCTTGGGGAACGCAGCTGCTCCTGCCGGAGTCCTCATGCCCTGCTCATGTTGCAGAAGACCCCTTGGTAAGGCCAGCTGGCCGGAAGACCACCACCCTGCAGACCACACACCCAGGGCCTGGCACCGTGGGGGAGACCCCGATCAGCAGGTGAAGTCGACACCCTGATGATGCTGGCCAGTTCACCTTCACTCTGGTCATTTACTGTACCCTGGAGCAGCTCCTGCTTGAGTGCTATGACCCCAACCACTGCAGCCTCCGGTAAGGCCTGGGCACAGGGCACATGGGGAGGGCCCATTCCGGAGGCTCCTAAGGCTCCCACAAGTCAAAATCCTGATCCTGATCAAGCACAGGTCTTCACAGTGACATGTCACCATGACCCTGGCCCAGAGACAGAGACCACTGCCCCGTGGTGTCCCTTGGAGGGAGGTTCTGGGTCTGCCACAGGACACCACACCCTGGAACATTGCACACCCTTTGCCTGGCCTTATCCCAGTGTTTCTGTCAAAAATGCCCCCTCCCCAGCATACACCCCATCTTGTGCCCCGAGGGACTCCATTCTCTCCCCACACACCTGATCTGAGGCTGTTGTGGGTAGTGCCTGCTGCTGGCCCCGGGATTAGGGCTGCTCAGCCAGTCCTGGCTGGAAAGGATGAATGTCCCAGAAGCAGCTTTGTGGCCTGTGCGGTGCGAGCGGCCCGAGGCTCTGCCCTTCCTCCTCCTGCCATTTCCCAGTTCCCTGGCTCTGGGTCCTCGTGTTCACGTTGTTCTCAGTGACTGGGTGATTCACCCCCATGAGCTGTCATTATTTCGGTGTCTTTTGCTGGACATTTAAGCCATTCCCTGTTTCTGCCATTAGCTATTATAGGCTGTAACATCTTTGCACCTGTGCCTTCTTTCTTTTTATATTTCTGAAGTACCAATTTGACCCAAAAGTGACACATCTCCCTGTATGTCCTGTCAGTGATAAAACCTGCTCTGAGGATGAAGATGCCGCAGGGCCCATGGGTCCAAGCTCTCAGAGTGTGATTCTGTCTCCCCTAGAAACACATCCATGTCATGTCCTCAGTACACTTGTGCATGGGATTAAGCAAATGTTTCCTCATCATGTTTGTCCCTGTGCTCTGACTTCTTGACCTCAGGCTGCCTCACTGGTCCATCATTAATACCCCGATGGTGAGCATGCTGGTATACAGTGAGGGGGCTCTGCTCCCGAGACCCCTGGAGAGGCCTGTCCTGGTGGAGTTCACCCTGCTGGAGATGGAGAAGCGAACCAAGCCCATCTGCGTGTTCTGGAACAATTCCCTGGCGTAAGTGTGATGCCGGGAGCCCTGCATCTCTATGTGAGGGCTTTGCCAAGGCAGAGAGAACCTGCAGGGTCGGAGGCTCTGTGGCACAGCATCCCACGGGGACAGTCTCGTGGTCTGTGTCTCCCATTTCAGTCCCCCATGGGGCAGTGAGCCTCCTGCTCTGCTTCTGTGGGAGCATCAGAGCCCCCCAGATGCCCACACACAGACGCGCACAGACCTGCACATGGAAACACAGACGTGTGCACATGCAGGCCCACACATAGATGTGCACAGACCTGCGCGTGGAGACACAGACATGCACAGACCTGCACGTGGAGACACAGACATGCACAGACCTGCACGTGGAGACACAGACGTGCTGCACGGTTTATGTGAGGTGTAGACTTACTTGAGTTACTCTGTCTTTACAGGGAGCTTGCTTTTTCTCTGCTGGTTTGTTTTCACTTTTGCTGTCTCTGTTTAGAAGAAAACATTAGAACCGGGGTGTGGATGGGAGCACGATCTGGGAGGGGAAGACCTGCTGTCCCTCCACATACCAGGAGGGAGTGGCAGGAAGGGGAGACACTGCACCGGACTCCGGGAGTCAGAGCGTGAGCACCCCCAGGCTCGAATCTGCTGAGCATTGTGCGCCCGTGCAGCAGGAACACTCTGCCCATCACAATTCCTCTGGCAACAGTGGAGAGCTGTGAGTGGGAGCTGTCCTGGGCACTGTGCTATGGTGAGCGAGCCCACGCCAGTGGCCCGTTCAGCCCAGCCTCATTCTCCTCCTGCTTCTGTGCTTTCCAAGTTCTAGTTAATAAGCAACCAGCACGGTACCTGGAATGTAATAGGCGCTTGTCTTATGAAAGAGAGAATAAAGGAACCCCTTTCACCACGAGGGACATCAGGCCCAGCCCTCTGTCCCGGGCATCCATCTTTGTTCTGGCAATTAGCTCCAGCTCTAATGACCTGCTCGCTGGTTTATGTTGCACCTATTGTTTCCAGATTGTAAAGCTGGTGGCAAATGTACTAATGTTCACATCCCATTTACAGATTAGCAAACTAAGGATCTGAGAGGTTATGTGACTTTCCTAGAGTCCGGTGGGGGGCAGGGCCCTGTCTGAAGCTGAGACACACCTCGTAACAGCTTGTTATTTGAGGCTTCCCATCAGTGAGGCGGGAGTCATAATGGGGCCCTGGCTTCTGGGCAGTTCCCATAGAACATTGTGCAATCTGAAGATGGAAGTGTCAGAGGAAGGTGAGGTGTTATTTCTGAAAGATCTGCCCTCAGAAAGAGACAGGAGTGCATCGCAGCTGGGTGAACCCCGGGTGGTGGTTCCAGCAGCAGGGCATGTGGTGGACGCGAGAGGGCCACGTTTGAGTTTTGCTGCTAGATGACACATAGAACTTGAACTTCAGAGGGTGCTCCTTGGAGGCCCTGACCAGACACAAAAAGGAAGGGAGACTGTTCCCATGGTCTTGCCTCTGTAGCAGCAAGCCTGCTGTTCTTGCAGCCAGGTGGCTGTTTGGTGCAGGGGGCTGGTGAGGAACACGATGGGGAGCAGCCTGCGAGAGTGCCGGGCTTTCAGCACTCATGTCACCTGCTGTTTGGTTTGGCCAGGATGGCCTGGGAGTCCCCAGGGCTGGGCAAAGACTGCCCCCAACAGACTCATGGACTGAGGTAACTATCTCTCCCTGGCCCCTTCTCCCTTCTCTCTTCTCTACGCAGTGTCAATGGGATGGGAGGGCGGTCTGCCCAGGGCTTCGAGCTCCTGTCTAGAAACTGGACACACGTTGCATGCCAGTGCAGCCACACAGCCAGCTTCAAGGTGCTCATGGACATCTCCAGGTGTGAGGTGGGCATCCTCCTGTGGCCACTATGCCCACCGAGCCTACCCCCAAACCTGCCCCTCCTCAATCTAAATCTTCCATTCTAAGCGCTTTGAACAAAGCAAATCAACCGATTAAAAATATATATTCCAGGATTGGCCAGAGTCTTTGATGATTTCCATAACAAAGCGTCGTTACAAGGGTTTTCAGAGAGCCCTGGTTGTGCATTAAACCCCAGGATGGCAGACCCCAAACTCAGGTTCTGAGGAGCTCCTGGAGTCTGCCCCTCACTTCAGAGCTGGTCTGTGCAACGGTGCTGCTATCCACCACTTTGATCGCTTTGATCATAAGGAAGGTGACAGCTGCTGGGGATGGTAGGTGCTCCCCCTCAGGGCCACATGCAGGGCCACAGGATAAAAGGCTGAGCAGCTGATGTTTAACCTCTGGCATTTTAAGCAGCCTGGGAGTGTGAGCCGGCCATTGTGGGCCTGCAGATTAATTGGGGAGTGGACCAAGTGCTGTTCTGTTATCCAGCCAGGAAGTGGATGGGAGCCAGCCTGGGCGTGGCCTACGTGGGACCTGGTGTCTAGGAGTCAGAACTAGAGGCCTGGGTGGCCTCCCCTGGCCCCTCCCCGGGGCTGCGCTGTAGCTCAAGGGCCCAGGCCACTGTCCTTCCTGAGGGCTTTCTGATGGGAAGTGGCCCTGGTTTCTGTCATATTCTTGGAAGGGTGAGTCAGCCCTGGGGCAGGGCTGGAGGAGGGCTGTGGCCTTCTGTGCAATGTGCAGGTGAAGCTGCCCTGCCTGTGCCCCCGTCTCATGGGCAAATGGCACTCCCCAGCAGGACCCACCTGGAGAGGGGTCAGTGATTAGTGGACTTTGTTCATACAAGGGTGGGGTTGGGAGTTGTCTCATGGCCAGGATGCCGGGCGACATCTGGGCCAAGGAAGCTGAAATTGAGGCAGAAGGAAGGAGGCTGGAGTGGGAGTCTGAGGCTCCCATGTCCCGGGTGCCCCAAAGCCAGTGGTCTCTGAACAGCCCCAAGCCAGTGGAGGGAGGCTGTGTTGCTGCTCCTGGCCCCAGGGACGCCCAGGGTCCAGGTCATTGAAGGGGCCTCAGGAGGGGCAGTTCCAGGCCCAGGGCCATGAGCACTTGGCCTCCCTGGCCCAGCCAGATCTTGCCTTCCCAGCTCATAGTTCCACATGGTAAGCAACACCTTCTAGAAGTTACCAGAGAACCAGAGCTTGTCGTTCCCCAAATGCAGAAACTCCCCAGGGACCTGGGTCCTGGACAAGTGTCCTGGTTTGTGAAAGCACAGGAAACACAGCAATGTGAACATACACACTGCTGAACTGTGCGCTTCAAAGTGGCCAAGATGATATGTTTTATGTCATGTATATTTTAGCACAACTTTCCTTTTTATTTTTATTTTTTTATTTTTATTTTTTTAATTTTGCTCTTTTCGCCCAGGCTGGAGTGCAATGGCGAAACCTTGGCTCACTGCAACCTCCGCCTCCTGGATTCAAGTGATTCTCTTGTGTCAGCCTTCCAAGTACCTGGGATTACAGGCTTCAGCCACCATGCCGGGCTAATTTTTGTATCATTAGTAGAGATGGGGTTTCACCATGTTGGCCAGGCTGGTCTCAAACTCCTGACCTCAGGTGATCCCCCTGCCTCAGCCTCCCAAAGTGCTAGGATTACAGGTGTGCGCCACTGCACCCAGCCTGTTTTTTAAAGACATGTTCACTGCCCGTAAGAAATGCATAATAAGGTTGGGTGTGGTGGCTCACACCTGTAATCCCGGCACTTTGGGAGGCCGAGATGGGCAGATCATTTGAGCTCACAAGTTTGAGACCAGCCTGGGCAACATGGCGAAACCCTATCTCTACCAAAAATACAAAAATTAGCCAGGCATGGTGGTGCATGCCTGTAGTCCCAGCTACTTGGCAGGCTGAGGTAGGAGGATGGCTTGAGCCTAGGAGGCGGAGACTGCAGTGAGCTGAGATTGCACCTCTGCAACACAGCCAGACCCTGTCTCAAAAAAAAAAAAAAAAAAAAGCATAATAAGGGATCTGGAATTTAAAAAGTAAGACCATATAACGAGCTATAATAGAGACGTGTGCAGCTGGCACAGGACATCCATCCGCTGGTGATAATGATAGAACATGTCATATTGCAGGATAAGTAGGAAAAACAGAACGGATGGGAAGGGTGTGGATGACCAGCGCCATAATAATCTGAAGCATTGAGTCTGCCAGTCCGCATCACTGAAACCTGAAGCTCTGCCCCTGCCCAGCTCTGTGACTTCCGGCAAGTTGTTCAGCTTCTTTAAGCAAGCATTGATTTTCTCACCTGGAAGATGAGGGGCGCATTCACACTCTCCTCATAGCTGTGATCTAAGGATGATATGAAACGATGCCCTTGGCAGGTCTATCAGAACCCCTACCACATAATAAGTGCTCAGTAAAAGGTTTTGCTGAACAAAGGAAATTACATTCATGTTGTATTACCACAATTACCCACTTTCTTTGTAAAGCGGGAGTAGGTCTTTCAGCCAAAAGAATAAGTCCATGATGGGATTAAGTGAAAGTCCAAGAAGCACTGCGTGCACCTTGCGGTGGGGATGTGTTTATGTTTTGCATAAGCTGAGGATGTATTTGGAAGGTTTCTGCCAGCCCAGAATTTCGGGTGGACAGGCTGAGCCTCTCCCGATAGCAGGATTCACTTGTGGGGTTGGTTTTGGGTAGACAGGCTGAGCCTGTCCCGTGGAGCTGTAGGAGCTCGAGATGGCATTTCGTTTGGGGAAGGAGCTCATCCAGGAGGACTGGGATCTCTGGTTATATGTGACTTTTGACCTCTGGGGATGGAGGTCTCTCTGTAGAGGCCCCGGCCTGGGCACGAAGGGAGAGAGGCCTCCATTGTTCTGCAGGGGTCTAAATGCAGATGGTGCATCCCCAGCGCTCTCAGAGACCCTTCTCTGATCATCAGGATTCTTCTGGACCCTGGGGTCCTTGTCCTGCTCAGGCATCCCTGCCCTGCTCTCCTTGAGGGCCATCAACACTATCTTCTCTGGACAGGAGCCTGGCACACAGCCTGGTGTTGTGGACCCCAAAGGGGTGACTCCCTGCTGCTGGGCCCCACAGAGATTCCTTGTGCTCAGTGCACTGGCTGAGCTGCAGGACACCCTGGAATTGCGAGCACACAGCGCTGGCTTGCTGTGGTACCTGTGCATTCAAATTGAAGGCAGGATGGCCAGCAAGGAACACAGGGCTTGCAGGATCACGAAAAAACCCTTGGAGTTGTCATGGCACACCACTGATGCCAAGTGTACACCACTGATGCCAAGTGTCCGGGTGCTTGTAGGATGGCCTGCCACTCCGTCCAGGGGTGGGAACAACGGGGAGATCCCACACGCAAAGTGAACTGGGGGATGGGGTGGGCGGGCTCCAGGCAACTGAGCCCTACTGGCAGGTCCTTGCCTCCCGGGCAGGGACAGGAATGAGGGGCACAGAGTGCCAAGGTAACCGCTCCTGGGAACAGTGGGGAACTATTGGACACTCAAACTCTCCAGAGCTGGGCTCTGAGCGTCCTCGTGGAGCTACCAACTAGGTCAAAGGCTAAGCGAGCAGTTTCTTCTGTTGCCAGGCAACGCATCTTTTAAACCTGAGCGAGTGGGTGCGTGTGCAAAGAATGGGCGCAAGTGACAGAGCGAACTTAACGGATTAGCGCGGCAAGGTACGCATGCAAGTCAGCTGCTGGCAATGTGGGGGTAGGGAGGGGGAGGCGCGCAATACTACTGGAAGGAGAGGCAGGCGCACAAAGGACTTGGGAAGAACACGTGCGCACAATGACATAATGGCTGCAGATCTGCCCGTGGATCACTGAAGATTCCTGCTCTCCTGCTGAGGCGGAGATTGCAGTGAACTGAGATCACACCATTGCACTAGAGCCTGGGTGACAGAGCAAGACTCGGTCTCAAAAAATAAATAAAATAAAATATGTACAATAAAATTACAAAATAAAATAAAGTAAGGGGAGATGACGTCTGGTCATGTTTTACTGCCATCTGGTAAGCTAGATTCTTCCCTTTGGTTTTGTTGCCAATCAGTGATTTGAAAGAAGCAATTTACTGTTGGCTTGTTTTTCCCCTCAACTAAATGTAAGAAAAGAAAAGAGTTGGCGGGGTGCGGTAGCTGACGCCTGTAATCCCAGCACTTTGGGAGGCCGAGGTGGGCGGATCACAAGGTCAGGAGATTGAGACCATCCTGGCTAACATGGGGAAACCCCATCTCTACTAAAAATACAAAAAAAAAAAAAATTACCCAGGCATGGTGGTGGGCGCCTGTAGTCCCAGCTACTCAGGAGACTGAGGCAGGAGAATGGCGTGAACCTGGGAGGTGGAGCTTGCAGTGAGCCGAGATCGCACTACTGCACTCCAGCCTGGGCAACAGAGCGAGACTCCTTCTCAAAAACAAAAAAAGAAAGAAGAAAGAAAGAAAGAAAGAAGAAAGAAAGAAAGAAAGAAAGAAAGAAAGAAAGAAAGAAAGAAAGAAAGAGTCAAAAATACTGAAGCTAATTTAAAAATGTATATATAGAGAGACATGGTCTTACTTTGTTGTCCAGGCTGGAGTGCAGTGGTGCCATCACGGCTCAGGGTAGCCTCGACCTCCTGGGCTCAGGCAATCCTTCCACCTCAGTCAACCAGATAGCTGAGACTACAAGTATGGGACACCACACCCAGCTAATTTCGTGTATTTTTTGTAGAGTCGGGGTTTCACCTTGTTGCTGAGGCTGGTCTCCAACTCCTGGGCTCAAGCGATCTTTCTGCTTCTACCTCCCAAAGAGTTGGGATTATAGGCATGAGCCGCCATGTCCCGCCTAAATATTTTTGAGATTCATAGAGATGAGTAGGTCATAATAACAGTTCACAACTTGTAGTTATATTTAATATCTTTTGAACTTACTCGGCCACCCCCGTTGTAATTTAAATGATTTGTTCCTGACCTGGTTTTACTTTGTTGGTGAGGGTTGCAGATCCCTTGAACAACATTCCCCGAATGAAGCAGTGATAACAAGCCTGCAGCTGCCCCGAGGGGGCGCTGTGTGGAGGTTCACAAAGGGACCTGGTGCTCCCTGGTGCAGAGGCAGGCGCTGCCTCCATTCTGCTTTCTGACACCGCCACTGTGGGGCCAGGCTTGATGTGACCCCATCACTGCTCAGTTCACTACACAGTTGCATCTTTTGATACGGAAGACTTGACTCCATCCACGTTCCTTAGGAGGTTACTGGAAATGACAGCGCTGTAAATTCCTGGGTAAATGAGCAGCCAACAGTTTTGGGAGCTGTCACACATCCACACTGCCTTTCCCACTGCCTGAAAACCTTTAGGCCTGATTGACCCGGAGAAAACCCACTAAACTCAGCCCCCACTGACTTGTTCATTCCCACTCAAACGTTTCTGACAGTCCCGACACGAGGCTTGTCCTCCAAGGGACAACTTGTAAACACTTCTGAGAGAGAGGGTTGACTGGGCCCGGTGGCTCACGCCTGTAATCTCAGCACTTTGGAAGGCTGAGGAGGGCAGATCACCTGAGGTCAAGAGTTTGAGATCAGGCCATGATCTTGGCTTGAAGAGGTAAGACCCCATAGTTTATTGAACATTTTAAGCCCACTCCTTGATCCATGAGCTGCAGAATGATGTTGTATTAGCAAAAATGAAAACAACTTTTATCTCCTTGTATCATCATTAGAGCTCCTGGCAGACTGGTTACATTTTCAATGAGCAGTAATATTTTGAAAGGAACAGTGGGCTTAAAATGTTCAATAATCTATGCTGTCAGCAGATGTGCTGTCATCCAGGCTTTGTTGTTCCATTTACAGAGCACAGGCAGAGTAGATGCAGCGTAACTCTCAAGGGCCCTAGGATTGTGGGACTGGTAAATGAGCATTGGCTTCCACTTAAAGTCACCAGCTGCTTAGCCCCTAATGACAGAGACAGCCTGTCCTTTGAAGCTTTGAAGCCAGGCATTGACTTCTCCTCTGTAGCTATGAAAGTCCTAGGTGTCATCGTCTTTTAATAGATGGCTGTTTTATCCACATTGAAAATTGTCGTTTAGTGTGGCCACCTTCATCGGTGATCTTAGCTAGATCTTCTGGGTAGCTTTCTGCAGCTTCTGTATCAGCACTTGCTGCTTCACCTTGCACTTGTATGTTATGGAAATGGCTTCTTTCCTTCAATATCATGAGCCAACCTCTGCTAGCTTCAAACTTTTCTTCTGCAGCTTCGTCACCAATCTCAGCACTCGTAGAATTGAAGAGAGTTAGGGCCTTGCTGTGGATTCACCTTTGGCTTAAGGGAATGTTGTAGCTGGTTTGACCTTTTATTCAAGGCACGAAAACTTTCTCCATATCAGCAATAAGGCTGTTTTGCTGTCTTATCATTTGTATATTCATTGGTGTAGCATTTTTAATTTCCTTCTAGAACTTTTCCTCTGCATTCACAACTTGGCTAACAGGCCTAGCTTTCAGCCTTTTGGCTTTTGCCATGCCTTTCTCAATTAGCTTAAGCATTTCTAGATTTTGATTTAAAGTGAAAGATGTGCGAGTCTTCCTTTTACTTGAACACTTAGAGGCCTTTGTAGGTTATTAATTGGCCTAATTTTAATATTGTTATGTCTCAAGGAATAGGGATGCCCAAGGAGAAGAAGAAAGACAGAATTGCTAGTCAGTGGATCATTCAGAACACACAGAACTTTATAGATTAAGCTCACTGTCTTATATGGGCACAGTTCATGGCACCCCAAGACAATTACTATAGTAGCATTAAAGATCACTGGTAATACATCACCATAACAGTTACAATAATAAGAAGAAAGTTTAAAATATTGCAAGAATTACCTAAATGACCCAGAGACATTGAAGTGAGCACATACTGTTGGCAAAATGGTACCAACAGACTAGTTTGATACAGGGTTGCCACAAACCCTCAATTTGTAAAAAACACAGTATCCATGAAGCACAAGAAGATGAAGTACAATCTGAGGTGCATCTGCATTTTCTTCCACATCGTTAGGTGTCTTCTTATAACCTAAGTTTTAAATTTTCCTAGACAATAACTTAAATAATTTTAGAACATTATAAATTACTTCTCCCTTGAAGGATCGCTTGCTTGTGCTCAGGAGTTTGAGACCAGCCTGGACAACATAGTGAGATCTTCTCTCTACTAAAATTAAAAAAAAAAATAGCCAGGCATGGTGGCAATCCTCCCACCTCAGACCAGCTACTTGGAGGGTTGAAGCAGGAGGATTACTTGAGTCAGGAAGTTGAGGCTGCTGTGAGCCATTATCACGCCACTGCACTCCTGCCTGGACAACAGCACAAGACCCTGTCTCCGAAGGGGAAAAAAAAATTACTTCCCCTTTGATTATAGAACTTTGCGATGTATCAAGTTTTTTAAATGGAGATAATTCAGGCATTAAGTATTTCATGCCTCTTGTGTTCTTCTAGTTTAAGTTCTATGATTCTATGATCTTAAGATATTTACCTTAATATATAGAGAGAAATATATATGCACACAAATTATTTCAATTAATAATTTGAAGTTTTTTTCCATTTACTTGGTACTTAAAATGCAAGGAGAAATATTATATAGGATGGTTAATCATACATAAGGAAAATTCTTTTTGTACACTTGACAGTCTGTGCTACAAATCCAATTCTCTGCTTTCTTACTTCCTTTGGACACTTCTTTGATGATATATATGTATGGCTTGGGGGAGGCATTTGGCTTTTGTTTCCTGTAAGACAGATATCTGAGTTCAATAGATATCTGTTCCTTCTCTTTCGAAGCAAAGAGAATACTGGTTCTTTTATTTCAAGATCTGTAAGTTAAAATTGGACAGTTTGAAATGCATAATCTTTTTCTTTTTGAGACGGGGTCTCACTGTCGCCCAGGCTGGAGTACAATGGTGCAATCTCGGCTCACTGCAGCCTCCACCTCCCAGGTTCAAGTGATTCACCTCCTCAGCCTCCAGAGTTACTGGGATTACAGGTGCCTGCCACCATGCCTGGCTAATTTTTGTGTTTTTAGTAGGGACGGGGTTTCGCCATGCTGGCCAGGCTGGTCTCGAACTCCTGACCTCAAGTGATATGCCTGCCTCAGCCTCCCAAAGTGCTGAGATTACAGGCATGAACCACTGCACCTGGTCTGAAATGTATAATCTTTTAAAACTGAAAGCCATGTCTAATAGCGCTCTTAATTTGTCAAGAATCATTTAAGAAGTGCCAGCGCCCTTTCCCTGTCTAGCTATAAATGGACGATCATGCCCATCCTTTGGAGCCAGCAGTTTTGGTACAGTCCTCTTGTCTCTGACTACTCACAGTCTGCAGGAAAGAGCAGGTTGTGACACTTGACTGGTTTATGAGAGCAGAAGCTGTTACGTGACACTTAGCACATACTGCTCCCAGAGGCTCCAGATGGGTCACTGATGCTTGGAACGTGCGTGCTTTATGAAGAAGCCGTCTAATCAATGGAGATAGATTCCCTAATACCCATATCATCTTTCATTAACTCTCTTAAGAGTCACCCTAAAATTACTGTGCTGATCACTGTAATTTCATTAAGCATCCATTACAAAGCAAGCCTTTATGAGTTTAGCTTTTATTTAACAAATACATTTTTCTCTTTTAACTTGTGCCCTTTATAATCCATTGAAGCTTTAGAATAGTAGAATATTCGTGTTGAAAACGTCTTGGCATTCTGGTTTATCATCAGGTTTACAGATCTGGGACTGAAACCCCCACAAGGATAAATGGCTGCCTCGAGGCTGTCTTGTGAGTCCAGGGCATTATGTAACCAGCTTTCAGCACTATTGCTCTAAGGGTTGGGTCTGCCTTTTTTTCTCTTCTTAAAAAATCAGTGCCTCTGCTTATACACAATTATGTTTTTAATTTAAATATGGAACTAACTCTTATAATTTTTACATGCTTATCATGAGAAGTGGTCATCCAGTTCCGTTTCCTTACCTCTAAAATTTCGCTGTCCAGAGACAACCACTTTTAATTTTTCTAGCTGTTGTATTTAGGGGTTGGTGGTACAAGACTGATAATACAAGAATAACTAACCGGAATAGAGAAAATGTTTATACATTCAGTAAACTTTTCTTTGGTTTTAGATTCTCTATCTATGAGCTTTGGTTGTGTTATCGTTTTCTTGCTCTGGAAAACCGTAACTGAATGTGATCAAGATGCCTCTAAAGGTTCAGCTGAGAGGGCTTTGTTTTGAATGAAAAATCTCATTGTTTCCTGATAAAACTCTAGACCTAGAAATGGATTGGTTAAATCTAAAGACTAATGAAATCACTTAATCTAGTACAAAATAGTTTTAATAAATGAACAAAAGATGTTAGTACTACTCTCTAAGGTAATTTAATCTCAGATTAACATTGAGAATGCAGTTTTATTAGGGGATGTCCTTCATTAATATGTGGGCCACAGAAGAAAATATTGGCTGTTTCTTTCTGGAGATGAGTGGAATTAAAAGAATTGATGGGCCGGACTGGTTTAGCAGGCACATATTTATGTGTTATGCTTTACTTGCATTCTAAGCTTTTTTTCCTAATATAAAAGTTAATAATTCATCAATGAGTAACCTCTGTGTCAGGTAGTGTGCTGAGTGTTTAAGTAGAAGTTAGGGAATAAAAATAGTTTCTATTCTCAGGAAGTTTATAGACTAGTCAGCAAAAAATACATCAGTAATTAAAACTCAGTAAAGTAAAACTTTTGTTTCTGGTTACAACAGAGTATCAGACCAAATCTCTGATGAGACTACTGTAAAAACTGTTTAAAATACAAAAATAAATATCTTTGAAGGCACTGGGGACTATCCAAGGCAGCCAGGTCAAATTTGGCAGGAGCCAAAATTGTAGAGAAAAATCCTATTGAGTTGAGCCATATTTATCCCTGCTTTTTTCCCTTAGGGTGGTGGCCAACTCTACACATAGGGTAGAGGCCAGACAAAGCAGTGGTCCAGTTTGTTTTGGAATCACTGAGTAGTGGGAGTAAAATTTGAATTGAGGGATTCTAAGGCAGCCAAGATTTGAGGGCTCAAGATCCTAGGAAAAAGACAACCTCAAGAGTAATAAACTCAGCCAACATGGTGGCACATGCCTGTAGTCCCAGCTACTCAGGAGGCTGAGGCAGGAGGATTGCTTGAGCCCAGCAGTTCGAGGTTACAGTGTGCATTGATCACACCACTGCACTCCAGCCTGGGCAACAGAGTGAGACACCATCTCTTTGGGAAAATAGAGAGAAAGAGGGTATTAAACTCAACATCTGACTTAGCTTTTACTGTTCAGGTATTTTTCAAATTCAGAAGGAGAAATTCAGTAGAAAATTATTACCAAAACCTAAAAAACTTAAGCACAGCTTTTGTTCTCACAGGAGTAGGTAGACAAAAAATTAGATTTCAAGGCCAGCCAAAGAGGAATGACAATGGGAAATATTCCAGGCCTTCGGTTGAGACCGCAAAAGAATTATGTCCTACAAATAAAGGTTGATCAGAAGTTATCCGCTTGAAATCCAGCTTCAAAACTTTGATTGGATGAGGTGATCAGCCCTTATTCTAGTTACCTGCCAGAAGAAACTTAGCCCCTATACTCTTTGAAACATAGTATCCTGCATTCCATCAAAATACTAGGCATGGCCAGGCGCAGGGCTCATGCCTGTAATCCTAGCACTTTGGGAGGCCAAGGTATGAGGATTACTGGAGGCCAAGAGTTCAAGACCAACCTGGCCAACATAGTGAGACCCTGTCTCTATAATTAATTAATTAATTAATAAAAATGCCAGGCATGCCCATAAGCAGGATCAAGTGAATGAAAATCAAGAGAAAGAATGAGTAACAGGAAAAGAACTTGAGGTGATCCAGATATTGGAACTCTTAGATAGGCTTTTAAAATAACTGATTTATGAGTTTAAGGAAACAGATGAAGAGATGGAGAGTTTTACCAGAGAACTGGAATCTATACAATAGAATCAAACAACAATTTTATTTTATTTATTTTTTATTTTTTGAGATGGAGTTTCACTCTTGTTGCCCAGGCTGGAGTGCAATGGTGCAATCTCAGCTCACTGCAACCTCCACCTCTCGGGTTCAAGTGATACTCCTGCCTCAGGCTCCTGAGTAGCTGGGATTACAGGCACCTGCCACAAGATCCAGCTAATTTTTTTTTTTTTTTTTTGTATTTTTAGTAGAAACGGGGTTTCGCCATGTTGGCCAGGCTGGTCTCGAACTTCTGACCTCACTGATCCACCTACCTGGTCCTCCCAAAGTACTGGGATTACAGGCATGGGCCACTGCGCCTGGCCAAATGACAATTTTAGAGCTAAAAAATACATTAGCTTGAGTTAGGAACTCCCATACATGTGTTTCACAACCACTCAATACAGAAAAGATTTGTGAATTAGAGGATTGATCAGTAAGAAATATCCACAGTGAAGCACTGAGAAATGAAAGGCTGAAAAAAACATAGTGTAATGGAGACAAGGGACATAATAGAAGGGTTAAGACACATACAGTTGGGTTCTACTAAGAGAAAAGAGAGGGCTCGGAGTGTCATAATAAAGTGCTAAAAGTCAAGGACAGTGAAAAAAATCTTTAATTGCTAGAGAAAAAAGATATTAGGTTAAGAGGAATAATAAGATTGGCAGCTGATTTCTCAATAGATAACAAAAAGAGGATTTGTCACCAGCAGGCCCATTCTGAAAGACAAAGGAAGTTCTTGTAATACTTGATTCATCCAAAAGACAAAGAAAGAAAATAATCCCACAGGGAAACAAAATTTCAGGAAGGAATAAAGAACAGTGGAAGAGGAAATGTGAAGGTAAATATATATGAATTTTGACTGCAGTGTAATAAAAATGTCTTATTTAAAGATACATGTAGGTTGAAAATTTAAGATAAAATGGTTCAGAAGTTAGGAGGGGGATAGTAAATGTAATTAAGGTGTTGCAAGGTCCTTGAATTGTTCAGAAGGTTAGGAAATTAATTTGTCATAGACTCTGAATAAGTGAAGGGCTGCACATTGTCAGGGCTACACTCTGCTACAGTTGACATCGGCTGCATGGAGTTATTGAGAAGTATAATGTGGCTATTCTGAATTGAAATGTGCTTTGATTATAAAATAAACACCAGATTTTGAACACCTAGAAGACTTAGTATAGAAAAAAAAGAATGTACAATACTTCATTAAAAAAATACTGATTACATGTTGAAATGATCTTTTTTTTTTTTTTTGGAGACAGAGTCTCGCTTTGTCACCCAGGCTGCAGTGCAGTGGCACGATCTCAGCTCACTGCAAGCTATGCCTCACAGGTTCACGCCATTCTCCTGCCTCAGCTTCCCGAGTAGCTGGGACTACAGGTGCCCGCCACCACGCCTGGCTAATTTTTTTTGTATTTTTAGTAGAGATGAGGTTTCACCGTGTTAGCCAGGATGGCCTCAATCGCCTGACCTCGTGATCTGCCTCCCAAAGTGCTGGGATTACAGGCGTGAGCCACCGCACCCAGCTGAAATGATTGTATTTTTAATATATTTTATTAAATAAGACACATTAATATATATTTTTAACTTTTTCAATGTGGCTACTATAATATTTAAAATCACATATTATTGAACAAAGTAATAAAATAATGGAAAACAAGAGGCTAATAGAAGATAAATGGAATATTAATACTTGATTCATCCAAAATGAAGCAGGAAAGGAGAGACAAGGAACAAAGAACTAAGGCTATAGTAATAGATGTAAACCCAAATATGTACAAATCACATTATAGGTAAATAGGCTGAATATTCCAGTTAAAAGACAAAGATTTTCAGATTAAAAACAATAGACCCAACCATGATTTTGAGACCCACTTTAAATGGAAAGACTGAAAGTAAAAGAGTTGGAAAAGATGTACTATGTGAGCACTAACCGAAGGACTGCTGGCAGAGCTATACTAATTTCAAAGCATCATTTCTCAGAAAGAAATATTACTAGAGATAGAGATTGTCCATAATGATAAAGGATTAAAACAATAACAATAGCCAAGGCACTCTTAGAAAACAGCATTGGAAGACTTCACACTGCCCAGTAAAACTTTAAAGGCACTTACAGCACATCACAAATTCATATGTATCTAGAAATACAGCCCCAGAGAATATAAAGGGAAACTGATAGAACTAAAAGGCGAAATAGGCATATTTGGAAATTTTAACACACTTCTCTCATTAGCGAGTAGAAAAAGCAAATGAAATTTAATAGAGTTATAGAACATGTAAGTAATGCTATTAACTACTTTGTCCTGACTGATACATAAAACACTGCACCAGACAACAGCAAATTGCACATTCCTTTTTTTTTTTTTTTTTTTTTGAGATGGAGTCCTGCTCTGTCACCCAGGCTGTAGTGCAGTGGCATAATCTCGACTCACCACAACCTCCGCCTCCTGGATTCAAGCAATTCTCCTGCCTCAGCCTCCTGAGCATCTGGGATTACAGGAATCACCACCGCACTTGGCTAATTTTGTATTTTCAGCAGAGACAGGGTTTCTCCATGTTGGTCAGGCTGGTCTCAAACTCTCGATCTCAGGTGATCCGCCCATCTCAGCCTCCCAAAGTGCTGGGATTGCAGGCGCGAGCCACTGTGCGCGGCCTGCACATTCCTTGTAATTGGCCACAGTATATTCATCACAATTGGCCACATGCAATCTCAAAACATTTCAATGAATTAAAGTCCTTCAGAGTAAGTTCTCAAAATGGAGGAAAAAATGTGATCTAATCAAAGTGATGAACAAAAGCATTTGATAAAATTCAACACCTGTTTATTAGTTTCCAAAAAAAATCCCACACAATAAATTTCTAACAAACTGGGAATAAAGGGACTTTTAAAAAGATGACAAAGGGCATCTACACAAAATAATATTTATGGTGGACATTAAGCTTAATGGTTACTTATCGAAAGCTTTCTTTCAGAGATGAGGAAATAGATAAGACCCTGCTCTCATCACTTCTATTCTGTGTAAAGCTCTATTGGGAGACTGAGGCAGGAGGATCCCTTGAGGCAAAGAGTTCAAGACTCACCTAGGCAACATAGTGACACACCCATCTCTACAAAAAGTTAAAAAATAAAGTTCTAGTCAGGGCAGAAAGGCAGAAAGAGAGATAAGAGGTATAATACTTAGAAAGAAAGAAATACAATTCTAGGCCAGGTGCGGTGGCTCATGCCTGTAATCCCAGCACTTTGGGAGGCCGAGGTGGGCAGATCACAAGGTCAGGAGATCGAGACCATCCTGGCTAACACAGCGAAACCCGTCTCTACTAAAAATACAAAAAATTAGCCAGGTGTGGTGGCGGGCGCCTGTAGTGCCAGTTACTTGGGAGGCTGAGGCAGGAGAAAGACGTGAACCCAGGAGGCAGAGCTTGCAGTGAGCCGAGATCATGCCACTGCACTCCAGCCTGGGTGACAGAGCGAGACTCTGACTCAAAAAAAAAAAAAGAAAGAAAGAAAATTCTATTTGCAGACATGATTATGATGTAGGAAATACTAACAAAGAAGCATGTAAAATATGAGAATTAATAGCAAGTGAAAAAATTTCAGGATCTAATTTTTATTAACATTTAAAAAAGGCCAGGCGCGGTGGCTCAAACCTGTAATCCCAGCACTTTGGGAGGCTGAGACGGGTGGATCACGAGGTCAGGAGATCAAGACCATACTGGCTAACACGGTGAAACCCCATCTCTACTAAAAACACACACAAAAAAACTAGCCGGGCGAGGTGGCGGGCGCCTGTAGCCCCAGCTACTCCAGAGGCTGAGGCAGGAGAATGGCATAAACCCGGGAGGCGGAGCTTGCAATGAGCTGAGATCCGGCCACTGCACTCCAGCCCAGGCGACAGAGCAAGACTCCATCTCAAAAAAAAAAAAAAAAAAAAAAAAAAATTTTAAAAATAAAGTACAGCCGGCCGGGCGCGGTGGCTCAAGCCTGTAATCCCAGCACTTTGGGAGGCCGAGACGGGTGGATCACGAGGTCAGGAGATCGAGACCATCCTGGTCTACACGGTGAAACCCCGTCTCTACTAAAAAATACAAAAAAAAAAAAAACTAGCCGGCGAGATGGCGGGCCCTGTAGTCCCAGCTACTCGGGAGGCTGAGGCAGGAGAATGGCGGGACCCGGGCGGAGCTTGCAGTGAGCCAAGATTGCGCCACTGCACTCCAGCCTGGGCTACAGAGCGAGACTCCGTCTCAAAAAAAAAAAAAAAAAAAAAAATAAAGTACAGCCAGACTTTGCTATGCCTGCAGCAGATTAGACACAGAATGCCTGATTTTAAAAGCTGATAATACCAAGTGTTGGCAAGGAAGCAGAGAAACAAAAACACTTGCACCCTGCTGAGAGGGCTGTAAACTGTTCTCGCCAGTTTGGAAAACTTTGGCAGTATCTGCTGAAGTTGAATAGTCTTCATAAGAGTCAAAAGCTGGAAACAACCCAAATAATCATCAAGACGTGAATGGATAAATGAATTGTGATAGATAAGGTACTACAAAACAAGCAAAAAAAAGAATAAACTGTTGCAACATGCAGCAACATGGATGAATCTCACACATGTAAAATTGAGCAGAAGCAGCCAGATGCACAGGAGTCTAAACTATGATTCCATTTAAATGAAGCCAAAGCAGTGGTGGGAATTAACCTATCATAATATGTCAGAATAGTGGTTATCTTCAGGGGAATCGAGGGATGCTTTCTGGGATTTGGTTACATTCTGTGTATCTTGATTTGGGGGAGGCGGCTACATGGTGTATTCACTTTGTGAAAATTCTTTTAGCTGTACTTGTCATTTGGGTACTTCATGTATATTATACTTCAGGAAAAGTTAATAAAAAAAATGGTTGGGATGGCCGGGTGTGGTGGCTCAAGCCTGTAATCTCAGCACTTTGGGAGGCCGAGACGGGTGGATCACGAGGTCAGGAGATCGAGACCATCCTGGCTAACACGGTGAAACCCCGTCTCTACTAAAAAATACAAAAAAAAAAAAACTAGCTGGGCCTGGTGGCGGGCGCCTGTAGTCCCAGCTACTCGGGAGGCTGAGGCAGGAGAATGGCGTGAACCTGGGAGGCAGAGCTTGCAGTGAGCTGAGATCCAGCCACTGCACTCCAGCCTGGGCGACAGAGCAAGACTCCGTCTCAAAAAAAAAAAAAAAAAAAAAAAAGATCCATTAGATTCATTTTCTTTTCTGTATAAAACAAATAATTTATACTATAGTGTATTGGTTTTCTATTACTATTGAAATTACCACAAATGTAGTAGCTAAAACAACACGTATTTTTCATCTTAGAGTTGTGTTGGTTGGAAGTCCAACACGGCTCTTACTGGACTAAAATCAAGGTGTCAGCAGAGCTGTGTCCTTTTCTCAAGGTTTTAGGGGAGAATCTATTTCCTTGCCTTTTTCGGCTTGTAGAGGCAACCATGTTTCTTGACTTGCAGCCCCTTCCTCCATCTTCAAAGCCAACGACACCTGGTCAAGTCATCCCATTGCATCACTCTGACCATAGGTTATCTGCTTTTAAGGCCTTGTGTGATTAGATTGGGTCCACCTGGACAATTCAGGATCATCTTCCTCTCCTTAAAATTCTTCATCACGTCTGCAAACTCTCTTGCCATGTAAATAAACATGTTCATAGATTCCAGAGATTAAGACATCAACAGCTTCTGGGGCTACCACAGATGATACCTTATAAAGTTATCTCCTGAAAGTTGGGTTTCTAGGATTTAGTTGTGTTTTTTTTTTTTTTATAACTTGCATGCCACACAATTCGCCAAGTTGGACAGTTCAGTGGTTTTTAATATACGCACAGAGTTGTGTAACCATCATCACAATAAATTTTAGAATATTCTCACCACCTCACAGCCTTAGGCAGCCACCATATGTTTGTCTGTCCCACACATTTCATGTAACAGGAGCCATTTGTGGTCTTTTGTCACAGGCGTCTTTCACGTACCGTATTTTTGAGGTTCTTCCATGAGGCATGTGTTAGTACTTCACTCATTTCTATGACTGAATGATTTTTTTTTTTTTTTTTTGAGACAGAGTTTCGCTCTTGTCACCCAGGCTGGAGTGCAATGGTGCGATCTCAGCTCACTGTAACCTCCGCCTCCTGGGTTCAAACGATTCTCCTGCCTCAGCCTCCCGAGTAGCTGGGACTACAGGTGCCCACCACCACACCCAGCTTATTTTTGTATCTTTTTTTTAGTAGAGACGGGGTTTCACCATATTGGCCAAGCTGGTCTTGATCTCCTGTCCTTGTGATCCGCCCGCCTCCACCTCCCAAAGTGCTGGGATTACAGGCATGCCCCACCATGCCCAGCCAATTAATCTTTTCTTTATGGGGTATATGTGTCTGTGTATGTGTGTTCGTGTGTGTGTGTGTGTGTGTGGTGTGTGTATTTTAAGAAATCTTAACCCATCCCCAGGTCGAGTGAAATAATTTCCTATATTTTTTTCTTTTTCTTTTTGTAGGAACAAGGTCTCATTATGTTGCCCAGGCTGGTCTCAATCTCCTGATCGCAGGAGATCCTTCTGCCTCACCCTCCCGAAGCCTTGGGATTATAGGCATGAGCCACCATGCCTGACCCCTACTTTTTTTTAAGTGTTTTTCTAAATTTCATATTTAGATCCTCAATCTGTCCAGAAATAATTATGTAAAAGCTTTTTATTTTGAAATAATTTTAGGCTTACAGAAAGTTGAAGGACTAGTACAAAGAATTCTAGTACAGTCTAAGATTCCTCACATGTTAACCTGTCATGATTATCACTTCACTGTATATACACATGTATACACACATAGTTTTTTTTGGGGGGGAGCTCTTTGAGCATGAACTATAGACATAATGCTTCTCTACTGCTGAATATTTTAGTGTGTATTTCCAGAAAAACAAGAACATTCTTTTTTATAACCATAGTAAATTGCAAAATCAGGAAATTAACATTGATAGGATGCTAGTATCTAATGTATAGCCTTTCTAAATTTTGCCAATTGTGCTAATTTCAGATATAGCAAAAGAGAAAAAAGAAATCCGTTTTCTGGCCCAGGATCCAATCCAGGATTATGTATTGCATTTAGTTGTTATGCTCCTCATCCTCTTTAAATTTGGGATAGTTTCTCACTCTGTTTTTTATCACTTTGACATTTCTAAAGAGTGAAAGGCAGTTATTTGATAGACTGCCCTCCAGATTTGGGTTTGGTAATATTTCCTTGTGATTAGATTTGGGTTATGCATTTTAGGCAGGAATACCACAGAAGTGTATGGAAACACACGGCTTCCATCTTTTCCATTGTAGGGGATGTTAACTTCCTTTGGCTAGGTTTCTCCACTGTCAGGTTTCTGTGTTCCCTCTTGTAATTAATAAGTCAGTAGCTTGTCAGAGATACTTTGAAACTCTGTACATATATCTATCCTCTTTTTCACCGGACTTTTCACCCTGATTTTAGCTTTTTTTTTTTGGCTAGTTCTTTGCCAAATCAGTTAGTACTGCGATTTTGCCACATGGTAATTTTCTAATTCCATCATTCCTTCTATGTGTATTAGTTGACATTTTGCTGCGAGGAAGAGTTTTTACTTTCCCTGGTTTATGTATTCATTTATATTATTGTGAATGCATAGATTCTTACTCAGTGTGGTATAAATTGTTAGGATCATTTAGTTTTATGCCCAGATTATCCCTGATTTGGCCACTGGGAGCCCGGTCAGGCTGGTTCCTGTGTCCTTTTGACATGTTCCTATTACTCTTTGAGCACTTCCTTCATTTCTGGCATAGTAAGTTTTGTACCTTTTCAGTCCCCAGCCCTAGAATCAGCCATTTCCTCAAAGAGGACACACACTCACACAGACACACACACACATACACACACACACATATCAATTTCTGTACCTGTTTCTCTCTATATTAAAATGTATGAGTTCACACTGATACTTCCAATTCCATTGACTTAAAAGGTCCCTAACAGCCTTTCCACATCCTATAATTGTAATCCGTTTATCCAACACTGAAACATCTGGTTTCCACCACCCATATTTACTTATTTTCTCCACCCTAGAATGTACAGATAATGGTTTTAGAATTACCCATACCACTGTGAATGTACAGATAATGGTTTTAGAATTACCCGTACCACTGTGAATGTACAGATAATGGTTTTAGAATTACCTGTACCACTGTGAAAAACAAATGTGTCAACTGAAGCTCAATATTTGCATACACTTTTTTTGTCTTTGTCTTGAGAGTTTGAGGATTTATGGGCAAAATACTACTGTGTTGAAAAAATACTCGGGTTATGCTGTTCATTTGAAATACAGTTAGTCTGTTTGTTCCTATCCTATTCCATTTTAGGCTTCTCCTATCTTTATTTAAATTTTATTTATTTGCTTATTTTCAGCATAGGAAACACTAACATGGCTCCACGAGTCAGAACGATATGAGAAGATACATTCCGAAAAGCGCCCCCCCCGTTCCCTCTTATGTGGTTCCCACCCACCCCAGAGGTTAACGGGCAATTTAGCTTTTATTTATTCTTCTCATGTTTCCTTTTGCATAAATGAGCAAATGCACATATATTTTTTACTTACCCTTTTTTACACAAAAAGTGGCAAAATATATTCTTTTGCATTCTGTCAATCTTTTCACTTATTGTACTCTGGAAATATCTCTCCACAGCAATTTGTAGCAGTCTTTCTTATTTTTTATTGCTGTTTAATACCTCATTGTATTCACTAAAGTGTATTGCATATGCTTTCCTGTGTATATAGGCATTTAAGGTGTACCAGTATTGTACAATGAAAAACAATGCTGCAATGAATAATTAGCCTTGTGCATATGTATTTTTGTATTATTGGAGGTGTATCTTCAGGTTAAATTTCTAGAAGTGAAGTTGCTGGGCAGAAGGTAAATACATGTGTAGCTTTGTTAGATATTGCATGATTCCTTTCATAAGGCTGTGTCAAGGTGCATCCCATCAGCAACTAAGGAGAGTGCCTGTTTCCCCATATTCTTCCCAAAAGAGCGTGTTTACCAATCTGTTAAGTGACAAGTGCTGCTTAATTTGCATTTCTCTCATGATGCATTAGGTTGATCATCATTTTCTGTGTGTGTGTGTGTGTGTGTAAATTGATTGTGTGATTCATTCATTTTGCTCATTTTTCTGTCTTCTTTTGGTCTTTTTCCCCTTGATTTTAAAGCATTTTGTATGTACTAGGGACCTTAACCATTTATCTGTGAGATATTGTAAATATACTTTCACAGTTTTTATGTTTTTAAATTCTGTTTATGATGGTTTTTTGGTCATGCAAAACATTTTCACTTTTTTTAATTACAAGCATATTTTATTTTTAAGATTTTATTTTGTATGTAGTCACATCGATCAAGTCTTTGTTTTACAATTTCTGATTTAAAATCATAGTTACAAAACCTTGGACTTTATGTTTGATATGGTGTGAAACAGGTCTCAGCATTTATTTTTGCCCCCTTTGTGTATACATTTGGCCTAGCACCATTTGCTGGAAGACTCTTGTTTTCTGCATTGCTGCTTTGTTTATAAATCAAGTGTCTATAAATATGCAACTTCTTTACGGACTCTGTTTCACTAGTTTATTCTTGTGCCAGTGCTGCACTGTCTTAATTATTACAAGTGCAAAGTTTGTGATTTGGCGCCCTTGTGTATATTTAACTTTGTCCTTACCCAAAGGCAAATTGTAACCAGAGAAATGTGATGAGTAATCCACGTTGACATGACAATGTAGCATGGTTTTCAATGTAATTATTATCAAATGAAAGAATATTTAACTTACGGAGGAAGAAAGATTAGTTCAAAGATAACTTTACTTTTATTAGCAGGATATAAAAGTAGATTGAAAATATAAGAATGTGTTGAGTTTATTTACTGGCTAACAGAGGAGGGACAAATTGGCAGGAAAGTGGTATGACTTTCATTGTGTGACTTTTTGACATCATAGTTGATGGCCAGTTTTTGTGAATAGAAACAAGTCTTAAAGAATATGAACAGGCCAGGCATGGTAGCTCACGCCTGTAATCCCAGCACTTTGGGAGGCTGAGGTGGGTGGGTCACCTGAGGTCAGGAGTTCGAGACCAGTCTGGCCAACACACTGAAACCAAACCCCATCTCTACTAAAAATACAAAAATTAGCTGGGTGTGGTGGTGCATGCCTGTAATCCCAGCTACTTGGGAGGCTGAGGCAGGAGAATCGCTTGAACCTGGGAGGTGGAGGTTGCAGTGAGCTGAGATTGCGCCACTGCACTCCAGCCTGGGCAACAAGAGTGAAACTCCATCTGGAAAAAAAAAAAAAAATGAACAGTCCTTGAAATTAATGAAATTAGTGCAGTGTCTCCCTCTATTTTTATATATTCTAGATTTCATAATGTGACAGCCCTAAATTACCAGAGTTGAATTCTGTTTAATTCATTGAAAATATTGATCCCTTTTTCTGCCTCTTTTTTTCAGGGGTGGTGGGGACAGGGTCTCACTCTGTTGCCCAGGCTGGAGTACAGTGGTGTGATCGCAGCTCAGTGAAGCTTTGACCTCCTGGGCTCAAGTGATCCTCTCATTTCAACCTTCCCAGTAGCTGGGACTACAGGCATGTGCCACTTTGCTCAGGTAATTAGTTTTTAAATTTTTTGTAGAGACGGAGTCTCCCTAATGTTGCCCAGGCTGGTGTTGAACTCCTGGGCTCAAGTGATTCACCTCGGCGCCTCCCAAAATGCTAAGATTACAGGCATGAGCCACCGTGCCCCAAATTTTCTGCCTCTTCTTAACCTAATGGTATTATATCAGAACTTTCATAATTGAATAACAGAAATATGCTCCATGTGGAGTCACTGACGTTTAGAACTGGAAGAGACTTTAGAGATTAGTTATTTATAAACTCTTTAATTTGTAGCAATGAATTCAGTATGATTATCTGAGAAAGGGCACGGTTCCAGATAGAAGACAGTGTAAATCGATTGGCTAACTCATGCCAAAGAGAGAAAACTTTTGGGTTCTTTTGTTAAAAAGTAGTTTTTCTTTTTTCCCCCCCAGATCTTGAACTCCTCTGTGTTCCTTTCATTTCTAGTGGAAGTGAAAACATTTCTTCACTACTTTTTAGAATAATAAATTTACAGCCAATTTATTATCTATATTTTTTAAAGCTCATATTTTAAAAATTGTCTTTATAAAATATAAATATTGCAGATGGTCTTTCTCAAATACGATCATTTACACAGCTTAACCCTTGCTCAAACTGTAAAGTCTCTAGTTTTTTATTAATATATTATGCATGATTTAGAAAATACCTCCTTTCAATGGTGACTAAAATTTGACTAGTATAGAATTATATGGTAAAAAACATAAATTTCAGAATAAATTATTATTATTATTTTTTCTTTTTAAGACGGAGTCTCGCTCTGTCACCCAGGCTGGAGTGCAGTGGTGTGATCTTGGCTCACTGCAATCTCCGCCTCCTGGGTTCACGCCATTCTCCTGCCTCAGCCTCCCGAGTAGCTGGGACTACAGGCACCTGCCACCACGCCCGGCTAATTTTTTGTATTTTTAGTAGAGACGGGGTTTCACCTTGTTAGCCAGGATGGTCTCCATCTCCTGAGCTCGTGATCCACCCACCTTGGCCTCCCAAAGTGCTGGGATTACAAGCATGAGTCACCATGCCTGGCCCAGAATAAATTCTTTTAGATACTGGCCTCATCATGGAATCACTTTAGAGCAATGCAGATTATTTGACTATCAATGATATTCCTTTCTAGAAATTGCAAGATGACACTTCCTGTGGCAGTATAGGATTTTCCCAAGATAGCTTATGTGCTAGCCCCCATCATCTGAATCCAGCATGTGTGGACACATAGCAGGCTTCCATGAAGTCTTTGATTACATGTATGATTTTATTACTTTAAAAAGAAGTACGTGATTTGGCCAGCCACAGTGGCTCATGCCTATAATCCCAGCACTTTGGGAGGCAGAGGCAGGCAGATCACAAGGTCAGGAGTTCAAGACCAACGTGGCCAATGTGGTGAAACCCTGTCTCTACTAAAAATACAAAAATTAGCCAGGTGTGGTGGAGCATGCCTGTAATCCCAGCTACTTGGAGGCTGAGGCAGAAGAATCGCATGAACCGAGGAGGCGGAGATAGCAGTAAGCAGAGATTGCGCCACTGCACTCCAGGCTGGGTGACAGCCAGACTCCATCTAAAAATAAAAATAAAAAGAAGTACGTGATAGTTTACAAACCTATAAAGTTTTATTTCTGTAGCGCAGTATGGTGTGCTGCTTACTGCCTGTCAGAAAGGTTTGGTAATAGGGCTCTTGAACTCAGTATAAAAATCAAGAGCTGGCCAGGTGCAGTGGCTCACGCCTGTAATCCCAGCACTTTGGGAGGCCGAGGTGGGTGGATCACGAGGTCAGGAGATCCAGACCATCCTGACTAACACAGTGAAACCCCGTCTCTACTAAAAATACAAAAAATTAGCTGGGCATGGTGGTGGGCGCCTGTAGTCCCAACTACTCCAGAGGCTGAGGCAGGAGAATGGTGTGAATCCGGGAGGTGGAGCTTGCAGTGAGCCAAGATTTCACCACTACTCTCCAGCCTGGGCAACAGAGCCAGATTCCGTCTCAAAAAAAAAAAAAAAAAAAAAAAGAATAATTCAGTGGGGTTGGCTGGTGTTGCCTTGGGTCAAGCAGAATACTAATAGGCGGGGGAATGCACCTGTAATTACTGGGCGCTACTGCCGGCCTGAAGAGGAAGTGGCTTGACTCTTGACCTTGGCTGGGGTTCCTGAGGATGAGCTAAACACTCTCCATGTACTAGGGGTTAAGGCCACAGCATCAGACGCTGAACTGAAGAAGGCCTATAGACAACTGGCAGTGATGGTTCATCCCGACAAAAATCATCACCCCCGGGCTGAGGAGGCCTTTGAGGTTTTGTGCGCAGCTTGGGACTTTGTCAGCAACGCTGAAAAGCGAAAGGAATATGAGATGAAAGGAACGGCAGAGAATGAGCTGAGCCGGTCAGTAAATGAGTTTCTGTCCAAGCTGCAAGATGACCTCAAGGAGGCAGTGAATACTTTGATGTATGGCGGATGCCAAGGAAAGCATAGGAGGTTTGAGGTGGACCAGGAACCTAAGAGTGTCAGATACTATGCTGCGTGTAATAGGCTGCGTCCCGCTGAGGAAGGAGACTTTTGGGCAGAGTCAAGCTTGCTGGGCTTCAAGATCACCTACTTTGCACTGATGGATGGAAAGGTGTATGACAACACACAGTGGGCTGGAGGCCAGCGTGTAGTTTTCTCCCCAGACCCACAGAGTCCCCTCACATCTCTCATTTGGTTCTCGGATTCCAGGCACCAGAGGGCGGCAGAGAGCTACCCCGGACGCCCTTCCTGCTGATCTTCAGGATTTCTTGAGTCGGATCTTTCAAGTACCCCCAGGGCAGACGCCCAGTGGGAACTTCTTTGCAGCTCCTCAGCCTGCCCCTGGAGCCACTGCAGCCTCTAAGCCCAACCGCACAGTACCCAAGGGAGAAATCAAACCGAAGCGGCGGAAGAAAGTGAGGAGGCCCTTCCAACGTTGAAGGCCCCTTCTCTTTCCTCACAGCAATGTCAGGGAGTGGAAAGGACTGTGTACAGCGCAGGATGGAGTGTGATTTCTCCCTCCTCCCCCAACACCCAGGAACTGAATTTTTTGTTGTTGTTGTTTGGACGGAGTCTCGCTCTGTTGCCCAGCTGGGGTGCAGTGGTGTGATCTTGGCTTACTGCAACCTCTGTCTCCTGGGTTCAAGCAATTCTCCCATCTCGGCCTCCTGAGTAGCTGGGATTACAGGCACGCACCACCACACCTGACTCAACTAATTTTTTTTTTTTGGATTTTTAGTGGACACGGGGTTTCACCATGTTGCCCAGGCTGGTCTCAAACTCCTGAGCTCAGGTGATCCACCCGTCCTGGCCTCCCAAAGTGCTGGATTACAGGCATGAGCCACCGCGCCCAGCCTGAATCTTGTCTTTTGAAAACACCGAAGAAATAGGGGGTAGCTAGAGTAAAGAACCTAGGGCCTGGACCTGGGCTGGATAGTATATCCCTTTAGGTGTGGGAACTGGGTATTTCCCTGGGGTCTCTATGCCTTTGTCTTGCCATTTGCTTTTAAGGGCAGATGAGACTTTTTCTCACCCTTTTAAAGCCACAAGTCTATTTTCTTTCTTGACCCATCTCAGGAGGGAGCCCTCTCCTTTACCCTGATACAATATTTAAAAGACAGAACAAGAAAGCATGTAGCCCTAATGATAGGAGGTTACCGCATAGAGTTGAGAGAGTGGAAACGGAATTTTCCCTCGACTTTCACTTTGTGGGTAAATCACCCAATTTTAGGCTCTTTTCTGCAAGGATGGCCAAAATTAATCATTTTTTAAAAGTAGATTCATGCCCACTGCCCTTGGGTGAGGGGGAAGGATACGGGGATTCCCAGAAGCCTCCATGTGGTCCAAGGGTTTGTATTTTTTTAAAGTTTGTTCATATTTGTATGTACATACCTATTTAAAGCCAGGGGATTATTCATCTATAAATGTATACTGGCAAAAAAAAAAAAAAAAAAATCAAGAGCTGACCGGGCGTGGTGTCTCACGCCTATAATCCCAGCACTTTGGGAGGCCGAGGTGGGTGGATCATGAGGTCAGGAGATCGAGACCATCCTGGCTAACACGGTGAAACCCCGTCTCTACTAAAAATACAAAAAATTATCTGGGCCTGGTGACGGGCGCCTGTAGTCCCAGCTACTCGGGAGGCTGAGGCAGGAGAATGGTGTGAACCCCGGAGGCGGAGCTTGCAGTGAGCTAAGATCCGGCCACTGCACTCCAGCCTGGGCTACAGAGCGAGACTCCGTCTCAAAAAAAAAAAAAAAAAAAGTCAAGAGCATTGTTGAGTCTCAAAATATTAATCTTGCTTCATCTAGTAAATTTGCTTTTATTTTCTGTTGCTTCTAGACCAAGAGCAGTGATGACCTTTTAGCTGGAATGGCCAGAGGGATAACGGTGACTAATGGTGTTAAAGGAAAGAAAAGCACCTGCCCATCTGTGGCATCTTCAGCATCTGCCCCTGCCATGACCACCGTGGAGAGCAAATCCAAGATTAGCACAGGTACGGGTGACACTCAGTCTGAGACTTCAACTGCGTTTTTGTTGGAATAGGCAGGATGCATTGGTGTTTACACCAGTGTTTCCTGTAATGAGATGGAACATCTCATTACAGGAAATTTTCAACATACAAAAGCAGATGGATTGATATTTCAGCCCAATATGTTCATCACACTCATCACCATTATCAACTCACAGCCAGTTGTAATTCCCTGATACCCACCCTCCCCTCTTATTATTTTGAAGCAGATTCCAGACATCATATCATTTCATCCATAAATATTTTATTATCTTGGAAAGAGAAGGATTCTCCTCTTTTTTTTGAGACAGAGTCTCGCTCTGTCGCCCAGGCTGAAGTGCAGTGGCGCGATCTCAGCTCACTGCAAGCTTTGCCTCCTGTGTTCACTCCATTCAAGAAAGACTCTTTTAAAAATATAACCATAATACCATT
Source organism: Trachypithecus francoisi (assembly GCF_009764315.1). NCBI lineage: Eukaryota > Metazoa > Chordata > Mammalia > Primates > Cercopithecidae > Trachypithecus > Trachypithecus francoisi. The sequence continues at coordinate 40,752,554 of NW_022681459.1, read as the reverse complement.
ATCAGTCCTTAAAATAATTGATAATCATTCCTTAAATCATACCTTATTCAATGAGTATTTAAATTTCCAACAATCTTATAAATATTTCTGTTTTGCTTACTGTCTATTTTTATGTTTGGATCAGGACTCACATAGGTCCATATATAATTGGCTGATGCGTCTCTTAAATCTTTTTTAAATCTATGGGTTTAACCTGATTCTTTTTTTTTTTTTTTTTTTTTTGAGACGGAGTCTCGCTCTGTCGCCCAGGCTGGAGTGCAGTGGCCGGAGCTCAGCTCACTGCAAGCTCCGCCTCCCGGGTTCACGCCATTCTCCTGCCTCAGCCTCCCGAGTAGCTGGGACTACAGGCACCCGCCACCACGCCCGGCTAGTTTTTTGTATTTTTTTAGTAGAGACGGGATTTCACTGTGTTAGCCAGGATGGTCTCGATCTCCTGTGAGAGTCTGGATTTTGATATCACAGTATCCCCATGATGTTTTTGCCCAACACCCTTTGTTGTCTCTATTTATTGTATATGGCAATGGAGTCTTATGGGATAGATTCAGGTCCCCTGTCCCCCCATTTGGAAAAAAAAACAACCAAAACACCATGTTGGCTAGGCTGGTGTCAAACTTCTGACCTCAGGTGATCTGCCTGCCTCAGCCTCCCAAAGTGCTGGGATTACAGGCACGAGCTATCGCATCATTTAAATGTACTGAGAGGCTGGGCGCGGTGGTTCAGAGCTGTAATCCTAGTACTTTGAGAGGACGAGGCAGGCAGATCACCTGAGGTCGGGAGTTCAAGACCAGCCCGGCCAACATGGTGAAACCTTGTCTCTACAAAAAAAAAAATAAAGAAAAAATTAGCCCTGCGTGGTGGCGTGCGGCTCTAGTCCCAGTTACTCGAGAGGCTGAGGGATGAGAATCGTTTGAACCCTGGAGGCATAGGTTGCAGTGAGTTGAGACGGCACCACTGCACTCCAGCCTAGGCGACAGAGCAAGACCCTGTCTCTAAATAAATAAACATTGCCGGTAATTCCAGCACTTTGGGAGGCTGAGGTGGGTGGATCACCCGAGGTCAGGAGTTCGAGACCAGCCTGACTACTATGGCGAAACCCTGTCTCTACTAAATATACAAAAATTAACTGGGCATTGTGGCATGTGTCTAGTCCCAGCTACTCAGGAGGCTGAGACAGGAGAATTGCTTGAACCAGGAGGCGGAGGGTGCAGTGAGCTGAGATTGAGCCACTGCACTTCAGCCTGGGTGATAGAGTGAGACTCCATCTCAAAAAATTAAATAAAATAAAAAATAAAAATAAATGAATGTAGTAAGATTGCAGAGTTGTGCAGTGGAAGCATGCTGGTTCTATCCATGTAGTGAAGGCAGATTTCATACACAAATCTCACAAGAAGTTTTAGCCCCGGTTGCCTTCCAAAGAAGCAGTACATGGACTAACGCATGGGCTGTCCCAAACAGCTCTGGAAAGAAAAACAGAAAACAGAAAATGACACGCTCAGCCCTTGAGGCCAAAATGCCCTTCCCCAGAGCAGCTGCCTGAAGACAGGGAGCAGGATCAGGTTGGGGGTCACTTCTGGGTGAAGGGGAGAACAGTCAGACCCAGGGCAGGGGTGTTGGAGCCTGGTCCGCCTCACTGGAACAGAAGAGAGATGCTTCATGATGCTCAGCTGACTGGCAGAGCCTTGCATAACCCAAGTTCTCACGGTACAGAGAGGCCAGCCAGTGCGGGGACTGAGACAGGCATGCACAGAAATGGTTTCCTGGAAGACAGGGGCCAGCTGCATCTCTCAAATGGGACCAGATCGGAAGGGAGACCAGCTGCTTTGGGCAACTGAGGTTGCTTCTGGGCGAGCTCCCAAACTAGACGGTGCCGAGGGCCCTGAACCTGGCAGCTGGACTGGACATCACATGACCCTGTATTCCAGGAAACGGCATCTCAGCACTTGTCTGGCCAGTTCTCCAAAAGAATCATCCACAGGCCATTTTTCCATTCCCCTCCTATGCACAGACTGGGCCAGGCCTGACCAGAAACTCTCCCTTAGGGTTTTGAGTCACTGCCAAAACTTGAGCCCAGCAGTGAGGATGTGATGTTAAAATGTGACTCTGGGACAGGCAGTGGCTCATGCTCGTCAACCCAGTGCTTTTGGGAGGCTAAGCTGGGAGAATCACTTGAGGTCAGCAGTTCAAGACCAACCTGAGGAACACAGATCGCTACAAAAAAATAAAAATAAAAATTAGCCAGCTCTGGTGACATGCACCTGTAGTCCCAGCTACTCGAAAGGCTGAAGTGGCTTAAGCCCATGAGTTCAAAGCTACAGCTATGATGGTGTCACTGCACTCCAGCATGAAAAACAGAGTGACACCATGTCTTGAAAAAAGGAGCAAACTAGGCACAGAAGAAACATACCTGAAAATGGCCAGGCCCAGTGGCTTACGCGTGTAATGCCAGCACTTTGGGAGGCTGAGGTGGGTGGATCATCTGAGATCAGGAGTTCAAGACCAGCGTGTAGAGATGGAGTCTTGCTCCATTGCCCAGGCTGGAGTGCAATGGTGCGATCTCGGCTCACGGCAACCTCCGCCTCCTGGGTTCAAGCAATTCTCCTGCCTTAGCCTTGTGAGTAGCTGGGACTACAGGTGCCTGCCACCACGCCCAGCTAATTTTTGTATTTTTAGTAGAGATGGGGTTTCACTTTGTTGGTCAGGCTGGTCTCGAACTTCTGACCTCAGGTGATCCACCTGCCTCGGCCTCCCAGAGTGCTGGGATTACAGGTGAGAGCCACCACGCCGGGCCCGGGGATTAGGATTTTGAAATACGAATTTTAGAGGGATATGCCAAAACATCTGTAACCCCCTGCAGGAACTGTCCTAGTGTGATACAGAGATGATTGCAATACAGTTTCCTGTCCTCACTGTGCCTAGAAATGAACTCGTACCTCTTAATTTCTAAACCAGTTCCAATAATAATAGCTTTCTGATAAAAAATAACAATAATCGGCCTGGCACAGTGGCACACGCCTGTAATCCAAGTATTTTGGGAGGCTGAGGCGGGAGGATCATGAGGTCAGGAGATCGAGAGCATCCTGGCTAACACGGTGAAACCCTGTCTCTATTAAAAAATGCAAAAACTTAGCCGGGCGTGGTGGCAGGTGCCTGTAGGCCCAGCTACTCAGGAGGCTGAGGCAGGAGAATGGCGTGAACCCAGGAGGTGGAGCTTGCAGTGAGCCGAGATCTTGCCACTGCACTCCAGCCTAGGTGACAGCGAGACTCCATCTCAAAAATAAAATAAAATAAAATAAAATAATAATCGCAATCCCAGTAATAATTACAATTAGCATTTATTGGGCACCTACTTTGTCCAGGCCTGCCTTGTCCCAGTATGTTAGCCATGAGTCATAAGTGCTTATCTACATTTCAATCCAGTGAAATTTAAATTTAATTTAAAATGCAATTCCTCAGTCACACTAGCCACATTTCAAGTACTCAATAGCCACGTATGGCTGATGATAACATGTGGGACAGCACAGGTATAGAGGGTTTCCCAAAAAGCCTGTCCTGTTCCAGACAGTATGCTGTGCACTTTGTATGCATTAGTGTATATAATGTCAAAAGAAAGCAAACCAGGCTGGGCGCGGTGGCTCACGCCTGTAATCCCAGCACTTTAGGAGGCCGAGACGGGCGGATCATGAGGTCAGGAGATCGAGAACATCCTGGCTAACACGGTGAAACCCTGTCTCTACAAAAAATACAAAAAATTAGCCGGGCATGGTGGCAGGCACCTGTAATCCCAGCTACTCGGGAGGCTGAGGCAGAATGGCATGAACCCGGGAGATGGAGGTTGCAGTGAGCTGAGATCACGCCACTGCACCCCAGCCTGGGCGATAGAGTGAGACTCTGTCTCAAAAAAATAAAATAAAAAATAAAATAAAGAAAGCAAACCCAAAAACCGTCAGAGGGAACAGATGAGGGAACTGAGGCCCGAGGTCATCCAGGAAATAGCAGAGATTGACCTGTTTGTGGTTTTACTTACCCAGAGTGCCTCCCTTGATCTGGCATCGGCTGTGTGCTGGGTCCTGTTTGAGGCCCTCTGCCTCTATTTATTATCCCATTTTACAGATAAATACTGTAAATTGCAGCACAGAGAAGTGAAGTGACTTGCCCAAGGTCACACAGCTGGTACGAGGTGAAGACAGGATTTGAAACCAGTGTTAGACACACTTATTGGATTGCTCCTCCTTCTAAGGTCAGGTGGAGGTGGTTAGTCCTTCTCCAGAAAGATAATAAGTACTGTCTGATGTACCTGTGCGTGTTTGAAGCAACCATTTGGGAATTTCCTTTTTCCGTTTTCTGCAGCTGCCCAAACCACCTTCCCCTCCACGCCCCCAAGTTTGGCCATCTTCCAGGGATCTTGGGTGGGCTTTGAGTCTGTGTGTATCTTCCTCATCCATGAGACCCCTGGGTCAGTGGAGATGGGGGTGCTGCCAGGGAAGCCAGATGCAAGCAGTGGGCAGGCACGCAGGAGGAGGCTGGCCAGTCTCCAGGGTGTGGGCTGGGAATGGAAAACGTGCAGGCAGTCTTCTCTGGGGATGGAAGGAGGCCGGGGAGCATCTTCACAGCTCCATCCTCTCCTGTGCATGGGCGTGGCAGCCTGAAGGACCTTTATACAAGGATGTCCTCGGGAGAATGCCTTGGAATCAGGCCCAGGGGGAGCCTTCTGGTCAAGGAGAGTCTGAGGAACCTGGGCACGGTGATAAGGGGAGGCTCATTTGTAGGAGCCCCAGCCAGGTTGGCCGGCCCTCACACTGTCACAGAACAATGCTGGTGCCTATTTATAGCAAGCCAGTAAATGATTAACTGGGGCCAGGCTGGCAGCAGCCAAGTTAGTGGTGTTTGCTTCTTCCGTTAAGCCTCAATAACCACATTTAGGGCAGGTTATGTGGCGAGGAATTGGAGGAAGAATTTTTCTGATACTCTAAAGGTCCATAGGCTCTATCGTTTTTCATTCCGCCCTTCCCACTCCCACTTCTCCCATGACCAGGGCTGTAGGCCACCCCTGTGTGGCTTTGTTTTTGTTACCTATGCTGTGTGGAAGTGACAGGAGAGATGGAAGGGTGTGGGCAGGAATGGTGGGGGCATGTCTGTCCTGAAACTGCCTGTGAGAGGGGTCCAGGACAGGAAACTCTGATGCATTCACCAGCATTTGCTAAGCACCTACTGTATGCCAGGCTCTCTGCTGGGCATGGGGGAGACAGCAGTGAGCACAACAGGTGAGACCCCTACCTTCAACCTAGAGGGCAGAGGTGGATAATGACCATGCAAACAGATGAAGAAATGCGATGAATTCAGAAATGGATGGGAAAACAGCAATGCAGTGGGGAGAGAGGCTGGGGTGAGTTGGGTAGGCGTCAGCTTACCTGGGCAGTCATGGTAGGCCTCTCTGAGAAGGTGGCATTTGATCTCATATCCTTTCCTTTCTTTTCTTTCCTTTCCTTTCCTTTTTCCTTTCTCCTTTCTTGATGGAGTTTCACTTTATTATCCAGGCTGGAGTGCAATGGCATGATCTCGACTCATTGCAATCTCCACCTCCTGGGTTCAAGTGATTCTCCTGCCTCAGCCTCCTGAGTAGCCGGGATTACAGGTACCTGCCATCATGCCCAGCTAATTTTTGTATTTTTAGTAGAGATGGGGTTTGACCACGTTAGTCAGGCTGGTCTCGAACTCCTGACCTCAGGTGATCCACCCTCCTTGGCCTCCCGAAGTGCTGGGATTACAGGCGTGAGCCACCGCTCCCAGCCTGAGTTAATATCTTGATGATGAAAAGAAGAAGCTGTGTAGAGAACTAGGAATGGCAGAGGGAATGGCAGGAGCAGAGGCACTGAGGCAGGGAGGAATGTGCAGCATTGGAGGAAGGCAAGGGAGCAGAAAGTGAGGAGGAGAGAGATGGGAGACAGGCCAGAGACAGGGTGTTCCCCTGAATGTCCCCCTAGGGAGGTGGCAGGGAAGATTTCTGAGCTGACACCACCAGACACCTTCTCTACAAAGGCTCCAAAGCCCATTTCAGGTCGTGGTGGACTGCAGGCACAGGGGATCCCTTTGCGAAGGAGGCGCTTAGCCTGTCTGCTGAAAGTCGGGATTCCTGCTAACATCTTCCATGACTGACAGTGTGAGGAAAGGACATTGCTTTCTTATTTCCCCCTCCACGAAGTCTGTATTTAAGACTTATTAAAGTCATGTTAGACCAGTTTTAGGTTCTCAGAAAAGTTGAGCAGAAGGTGCAGAGATTTCCCATATATCCTCAACCCTTCCAAACGTGTAGCCTCCCCCACTGTCAACGTCCTCAGCCAGAGTGGTACTTTTGTTAGGGTTAATGAACCCACATGGATGCTTATCCCCCAGAGTCTGCAGTTGACATTGGGGTTCACTCTTGGTGCTGTGCGTTCTGTGGGTTTGGACAAATGTCTGATGGCATGCATCCGCCATCACAGTGTCATGTGGAGAATGTTTCCACCGCCCTGCAAACCTCCAATGCTCTACCTGTTCATCTCTCTTTTCTTCCCAACCCCTGGCAGCCCCCGATCTTTTCACATCTCCATAGTTTTACCTCTTCCAGGATGTCATCTTATTGGAATTGCATGGTACATAGCCTTTTCAGATTGGCTTCTTTCACTTAGTAAAAGGCATTTAAGATAGAACATTTCTTTTTGTCACCATGATTCCTCTTGGGGAGCCGATGTGGAGCAGAGAGGGTGCCAGGTGGTGCTGGGCATGCAGGGAGAGGTGTACTGTGAAAAATGATAGCCAAAGGCAGAGGTGGATCTGGCAGGTGCCACTGTCCCCTGGCTCTGGGAGCAGCAAGTTGACTGTGACTGTGACGTTCGGCTTCAGAGGGCTAAGGGAGCAGGTGCATTGGTCGCCCTGCTACTGGGGTCTTCATTGCAATGTGGGGCTCCAGAACACGAGACTTTGGTTTCAGTCTCAGCCTCCTCACAGGTCTGATGGTGTTTGCCTCTCCCAGGATGGCTGCGTTATTGGGAAAATGGGGATGATAACAATGACACCTACAATGCTCGTGAATCTCTGGGCTCAAATGTGTAAAGCACCCAGTTGTGAAAAAACACCCATAGGTGTCTCTTGAATGAATGAACAAACCTACTGTGTGCCAGGCTCAGTGCAGGAAGGACAGTCCTGGATTTGAATCTTGCCCTGCCATTTCCAAGCCTTGTGCTCTTGGGCAAGTCATTTCATCTGACCAGAACTCAGTTTCCTCATCTGTAAAGTAAAGAGGGTAATTGTACCCATTTCACAGAAATACTATGGAGATTAGATGAAATCATACCCCAAGGCATGGCGCCAGGCAATCAGTAAACAACATTTTATAAATAAATGCTGGCCATGACGACTTAAAACAAATGTATAAAACACTTAGCATGCAGCAGCTATGGTGCCAAATGTTTTAAATGTATTGTCTTGGCTGGACACAGTGGCTCATGCCTGTAATCCCAGCACTTTGGGAGGCTGAGGTGGGTGGATCATTTGAGGTCAGGAGTTCAAAACCAGCCTGGACAACATTAAAAAAAAATTAGCTAGGCATGGTGGTGTGTACATGTAGTCCCAGCTACTCAGGAGGCTGACACAGGAGGATTGTTTGAGCCCAGGAGTTCGAGGCTACCGCAAGCCATGATTGGATAACTGTACTCCAGCCTGGGCAACACACTATCCCTAAAAATAAATAAATAAATGTATTATCTTAACGCCAGTGAGGCAGATGCTGATATCACCCATTTCACAGATGGGAAAGCTGAGGCTCAGAGAAGGGACAGGATTTACCCAAGATCACGCATGGATTAGCTGGGATTGGAATTCTGGGAGTCTGAGTCCAGAGCCTGATGCAGCAGGTGTTACTCTAGAAGCTCAGAAGAGGGCAACCTGCATGGACTGCTGGGCTCAGAAAGGGTTGCGGAGAGGGGCACGTGACTTGGCCCTGGAGGATTGGGGGATTTTTCCAGAGCTGGAGACAGAGCTAGGAATGGGCGAGGATATCAAGTGGAGGGGACTGCAGGAGCAAGGACCAGGAGGTGGGAGTCATCTGGGTCACACAGAAGGAATGGCATGTGTGACCAGAGCCCAGAGTGTGGGGAGGGAAGGAGACAGGATTCAGCAGGGAAGGAAGGTTTGGCCACAGCATAGAACCAGGCACAGCTTGCAGGGCTGCGGCACTGTCTCTCCCCCTCCCCACACCCCAAGTCTGTTTGTGTCTGTGCTTTGGAGCTTCCCAAAATACTCCTGTCCCCACCCCATCACCATCACCAGCCCCATTCCAGCTCCTCCCAACTGTCACCTTCTGTGTGCCTCACCCTGATAGATTTAAAAATTAAAAGCCACCAGCTCTTTCCATAGACTGTTTCTCCCTGATACAATGTCCTTACATCTCTTCCTTCCTTTGAGCTCCACGGTGGTTATGTGGGGGCAGTCACAGGCGATTTTCTTTGCTCGTTTACAGTGGAAGAAACTGAGACCCAGAGAGCTGATTTATATTTGTTCTTCACATCTTGAGCCATCACCACCTTCAGGAAGCCCTCCCTGACCTTCGCCACCGCCCTGTCAGGTCTAGTTTCTTTGTTATTCTCCTAGAACCAAGGTGCAAAGAACTGGTCTCACTTTGTAACGATTTACCCATTTTGTGATTCCGTTTATGTCTTTCCATCTCCCTGGACTGTAAGGCCTGTGAGGATAGGGACCATGTCTGCTTGCTCCCCGGAGCCTGACTCACAGGAGCACTCGAAAAATTGAGTGCATGAACGACAGTTTTGGTTCCTGTGATATTTGCAGAGAAGGAGATGTTAATGGGACGTAGAGGAGGCACACTTGTCCCAGCTTAGGGGATGGGGAGTCCAGGAAGGCTTCCAGGAGGAGGTGACACGTTGACGGAAGCTTGAAGCCTGAGTTGCAGCTAGCCAGCTGGAGCATTTGGGGAGGGGCATCTGGCAGAAGGCAGCACATGAGCAATGGTGCAGAAGCGAGCACTTAGTGCCACCTTTGGGGACCAGGGCTGAGGGTCAGTGGTCCAGGCAGGGCTGGAGATGCTGGTTCATGCTTCTTGTCCTGAGAGTCCCAGGTGCCTGTGAGAGTGACAGAGTGGCACAGCCTGGCCTCCGCTCGCTCCATTACTCCAGTGGTTGTTGAGGGACCTGTGAGTCACCCCCTCTTCTCCCCACTTTGCCCACATACTGAGTTATTTTTATTATTATTATTATTTTTGAGACAGAATCTCGCTCTGTCACCCAGGCCGGAGTGCAGTAGCGTGATCTCAGCTCAACACAACCTCTACCTCCTGGATTCAAGTGATTCTCCTGTCTCAGTCTCCCTAGTAGCTGGCATTACAGGTGTGTGCCACCACACCTGGCTAATTTTTGTATTTTCAGTAGAGACGGGGTTTTACCATATTGGCCAGGCTGGTCTTAAACTCCTGAGTTCAGGAGATCCACCCACCTCAGCCTTCCAAAGTGCTGGAATTATAGGCGTGAGGCACTGTGGCCGGCCTGAGAGTTATTTTTAAAGCCACCCTGCAGGGCCCTCCAGGCATCCCAATGTAACCATCCTCTCCACTGCCAGTTTCCTCCGGAGGTGAGCGTCAGGAAGCCCGTGTCATGAGTGGGTGCCAGCTCAGTGGTCCTCACCCCACCTGCGTGGTGCCCCACCTCAACCACCAGAGACCCCGGGTGGGGAGTAAAGGTGGGACGCTCTGACTCAGCAGGCCTCAGAGGAGCATGGGACAGCTGGCCTGGGTGATTTTTATTTAGACCTACTGTGTGCCACAACCACTGTGCTGGGTGCTTTAAACCAGGGGTGTCTGTGGGCCAAATCCCACCTGTTTGTACCCACCCTTTACATTTTTAAAGATTGTAGAAACAAAAGACACCATGGGATAGATTGTATGTGGCCTGAAAATAGGTTTGCCAGTTTTGGCAAATAGAAATTTAACAAATAAAAATAATTTGCCACATGTGGCAAATAAAAATTCAGAATGCCTTGTTTAAATTTGAATTTCAGAGAATCAATCAATTATCCATGTAATATTTGGCGCATACCTATACTCAAAAGATTAGTCCATGTTTATCTGAAATTGACATTTAACTGGGCATCCTGTAATGTATCAGGCAGTCCTACCCCAAACCTTAAAACATTTGCTACCCAACCCTTTACAGGAAAAGTTTATTGATCCCAGCATTAAACACATATCAATGGAATCTAGAGCCAAGGGGGCTTAGGACACTGCCTGGAACCTAGCTCAGTAAGCATTAGCTGCTGGTGTTAGTGTTACTAACGTAGCCTGATTGATCCAATCGTCAGCATTTACTGATCTCCTGCTGTGTGGCCGGACACTGTCCTAGGGACTGAAGCTCTTCATGAGAGAGATGGAGGCTAAATGAATAAGCCCAGAGATGTATAAAGAGAAGTCAAATGCATGAGTCCTAAGTAAGAGTACGCAGCAGAGGAAAAGGGTAGTGATGGCAGGTGTGAGGCCCTGTTTTAGACAAGGTGATCAGGCAGGCTCTCCGAGGGGGAGATTTTTGGAGCCGACTACAGAATGGAGTGAGGATGTGGCTTTCTGGGGACTACCCTGTCTCTAGCCCTCATGGTGTGCCCGGCCCTGTTCGAGTGCTGTGTGTGTTTTGCTCATGACATCCTCACACAGCAGTCTTATGAGGTGATGCAGGTACCATCCCCATTTCACAGATGAGGAAACTGAGGCCCGAGGTCACCCAGCCAATGGCAGAGCTGGAGACTGACCTGTTTTTGTTTTTACCCCCTCCCTGCTCCCCCCCCGGTCCCCCCTCCCCCACACTCTCCCCGCCCCCCCCCCCCCCCCCGCCTAGAGTGCCTCCCTTGATCTGGCACCAGCTGTGTGCTGGGTCCTGTTTGAGGCTCTGCCTCTATTTTCTGCAATCTTTATGACAGCTCTGCACCCTGGGGCATGTGAGTCTCATCTCGGGTTCAGAGGAGTAAAGTCAACCCAGTGTGGGGAGGCAGGGACGAGTAGCAAAGTTAATGTGGAACCTGGCAGGACTCAAGGTGAGCAGCAGAGGGTGTGGACAGGTGGCAGGTGAGAGGACTGGAGAAGACAGGGCAGGCCCAGGAGACCCAGAAGTCCCCCTTCCTGCCTCACAGATTGCCCTGGGTTTCCCTGCCTGGAATTAGCGCTCACTTGCCCTGAGTCCCTCCTGAGATTAATCCTGTTTTTATGCTGTTTAAATATTTGCAGGTAGAGAGAGGGAGGGAGGGTGGGGCTGGTTTCTGAATGGTTGCAGGGTGGGGCTGGAGGTGGTTGGGCAGGTGCTCAGAGGCATGATGTGGAGGGACAGGGCTGGGCTGCAGTCTCAGAGGCCAGCTAGGTCCCGACTAGCCAGGAGGTGGGAAGCCCAGGGAAGGCAGCACTGAGCTGAAGGATGCCTTAGCAGCTGGCCATTCACCTGACACTCATGGGCATCTCCTGGGTAGTCCGTGTCATCTCAGGCTCCTCTATCATTTGAAGAAACCCTGCTGTGCATCAGGCACCATCTCCAGGATCTCATTCAGGCCTCTCACCTTACCCCTAAGAGGGAGGGGTGCTGGTTACCACCCACCTCACTTTACAGATATCCACATGAGGTTGGAAACTTGCCCAACATCACACATACAGTGAGTAGCTGAGGATTCGACCCCAAGTCAGTGACTCCACATACTGGGCTCTCAGCCTCTCTCAGCTGCCCCCTGACACCCTGTTCTTTATGCTAATTTGCTGGTTCCAAAGGGAATGAGCTCCCCATCATTGGAGGAATGCAAGCAAATGTTGGAGCACCCCTTAGAATGGATGCTGCGCAGGGATAAAAGCCTCCTGACCACCTGGACCTTTGTGGACCCGCGTCTCCTGAAAGACCCCCTTTGGGTGTGATTGGTGCAGTCTCGTCGGGCGCCCCAGGTCTGCTAACTCCCAGTGCGGTGTTTCTTTTGTTCCTCAAGTTCGGAGAAGCCGAGGAATCCCTTCTCACGGGTTTCCTAGCACCTTGATTTTCAGATGCCCCAGTTCTGGGTGGGACTGGAGGCTATAAGGGCTATAAGGCAGGCCATCAGAGAGGCCTAGTTTGAGTTCCAGCAGTGCCCTTTCCTGGCTGTGTGACCCTGGGGAAAATTGCATAAACTCCTTGAGCCTCAGTTTATATACCTTTAAAATGGAGTAATAATGCTCTTTAGAGGATTAAATAAGAATTCTATAAAAGCACCTGGCACATAAAGTATGTTCAAGTAAGGAACTTAAATTTGCAAGGGAAAAAAACCTCATTAAAAAGGGGGCAAATGACATGAACAGATACTTCTCAAAAGAAGACATACATGTGGCCAACAACCATTTGAAAAAAAGCTCAACATCCCTGATCATTAGAGAGATGGAAATCAAACCACAGTGAGCTGCCATCTCACATCAGTTAGAATGGCCAAGGTTGCAGAGAAAAGGGAATGTTTCTACACTTCTGGTGGGAGTGTAAATTAGTTCAGTCATTGTGGAAGACAGCAACAGTTCCTCAAAGACCTCAAGACAGAAATACCATTCGATCCAGCAATCCCGTTACTGGGTATATACCCAAAGGAGTAGAAATCATTCTGTCATAAAGACATATGCGACTGGGCATGCTGACTCATGCCTGTAATCCCAGCACTTTGGGAGGACGAGGCGGGTGGATCACCTGGTCAGGAGTTCGAGACCAGCCTGATCAACATGTTGAAACCCCTTCTCTACTAAAAACACAAAAATTAACTGGGCGTGGTGGCACGCACCAGTAATTTCAGCTACTCAGGAGACTGAGGCAGGAGAATCGCTTGAACCTGGCAGGCAGAGAGGTTCCATTGAGCTGAGATCGCACCATTACACTCCAGCCTGTGTGACAGAGAGACTCCGTCTCAAAAAAAAAAAAAACAAAAAACAAAAAACAAAAAACAAAATATGCACACCAATGCTCACTGCAGCACTATTCACAATAGCAAAGGCATGGAATCAACTTAAATGCCCATCAATGGTAGACTGGATAAAGAAAATGTGGTACATATACACCGTGGAATACTATGCAGCCACAAAAAAGAATGAGATCATATCCTTTCCAGGAACATGAATGGAGATGGAAGCCATTATCCTTAGCAAACTGATGCAAAACAGAAAAACAAATACCACGTGTTTTCACTTACAAGTGGGAGCTAAATAATGAGAACACATGGACACAATGGGGAGCAAGACACTGGGGCCTATCGGAGGATGAAAGGTGGGAGGAGCAGAAAAAATAACTTGGCTAATAGGCTTAGTACCTGGATGATGAAATCATCTATACAACAAACCCACGTGACATGTTTACCTGTATAACAAACCTGCACATGTACCCTTGAACTTAAATTTTTTTCTTTGAAAGGAACATGTTGAAATAAATAGTCTCTTACTTTATCATTTGGTTCAAAATAGCCTCCAGCTTCTGCTGTGAGACAAGGTGTTCATTAGAACAAGGGCCCATTAGAACAAGGGCCACCTTTGAGTAACCTGGGGTAGATTATATGAAAAGAAAAAATCCGTGCCTCAGTTTCCCCATTCTAAAATGGAATAATTTGGGGACTTACATCATCAGGGTTGTTGTGGTTACACACAGTTCCTGGAGCATAGTGAGTGCCCAAAAAAAGTGAATAATGAGCTTCACCACCATAAAGTTCCTGCACACAGGCCACAGTGATCCCAGACCACCACTGCCTCGGGACCACCCCAGACTCCCTGGCATCTGTCAGCCTTCAAAGTGGATCAAGCCCAAGCCCACGTCTGAGAGGCTGGAATGGGAAAAGAGTGAGCTGAATTCCAGCTCTTCCTTCCAGGGCTGCCTGGCCCTCTTCCCCCTGTCCACAGTCTGGTTTGTGCCCCGGGATGGGTTTGGAGGAGTGTGCAGCCTCCTCTCTTCCTGCATGGAGACAATGCCCTTTTCTGCAGTGTTCAAGGGTAATAACCTGTTACCCTCCTTGCTAATTACCAGCCTTTTCAATTTCATCTCCTGGCCTTAGGCTGTCAGCCTGTCATTAACTCCTGGGGAGATATTCTAGCAGATAGCTGGGATATCAGACTTCTGGGGAGATATATCCAGTACTGGGTAGCAAAGGTGGGAGAGGTCCTCACTTCTCCCAGCCCGTCCCTCAGGCTGAGAACTACATGCGCACTTAACATCAGCAGCTCCAGATTCTTTCCCAAGGTAAGAGGTTTACAGCCAGCTTCCTGGCTGTGTGACTTCAGGAGAGGAGCTTAACCTCTCTGAGTTTTGAGATCCACAGCTGTAAGTGGACAACCTTCTCCACTCTGCAGCGTTTGGACCTGAGACAGTGTGAATACTGTCATGATGGCAACAGGAAACGGCTCCTGCAAACTGAGTACATTAAGGCAAATTTAATAAATGGGCTATTGACTGGTGGTGGGAGGGAGGGCCTGGTCCAGCTCTCAGATGGATGCGTGGATGTGCCGGCATGGTAGGAAGAGGTGGCAGGAAGGGGATGTGAGGAGGAGAAGGAGGTGGCACCCCAGTGCATCAACAGTGCACTTCGGGGTGAGGCCAAGGCCATCTGGGAATGCAGAGCCTCTTGGAATTCCCATGCTTTGTCCTCGCCCACAGCAGGGGCAGCTCATCTTCCTCCTGCAGCTCTAGCACCCAGCATGGATGCACAACAGGAGAGACACAGGTGCCAGGACTACCTGGGCCCAGTGGCCCTGATAACATCTGCTGCAGGGCCCCCCTCTATGCCTTTTGTGTCTGGGAGGAAGCACAGCTCACCAGGCTCCCTGTTCTCCTCCGATCCCCTTCCTGCCACCACTTCCCACTCCCGGGCCTCGGCACCATTCACCTTGCTGACCCCTGCCCCCTCCCCAGCCCCAAGCATGGACTGCACCAGGAGAAGCCCAAGCCCTGCCTCTCCTGCTCCTGCAGCTGCTTCAGCAGCCCCTTCCCCACTTCACAGTCAACCCCACGTGGGGGTCCCCTCTGAACGAGGAAGACAGAGACCCTTCACATTCCTGGGCCTCAACCACAGCTGCAGCAAGAGCTGGCTTTGCCTTCCCCGTCTCTCAGCACCAGCAGGATGGAATTCCCATCCCCAAAGTGCATGGATTTTCCTGTGTTCTCCAGACAGAGCCCCACATTGCCCCCGACTCTAGTGGTCCTCTCTGCCATGGTCTGTGGATTGCTGTATCTGGAGCCAGTTCCAGCCCTGCAGCCAGCGCATCTGCTAAACTGGCTCCCCAGCCAACAACTGACTTGGAGGTCACCCCCATGGATACCAGTCCCCCTTCTCAGCTTGTCCTCCTGGGGCCTCCTGCTGGCTCCGGTGGAAGCTTCTTTCTATCTACCCAGGCCCTTTTGGTGCCCCACAGCGACAGCACAGTCCCAGCCAAGGACACCACCGGCCTGGCTGACCTGAGGTTCTCTGGCTTCACTCCAACATTGAAACTTTCTGTTAGACTGCAGCACAGTCCAGGCCGCATCTGGGATCCCGGATGTGCAGCAGCATGGAGCCCCCACCTGTAGAAGCTCTCTCCAGTTTCTAGGCCTGGCATCTCCAGCTCCAGCCCCGGCCTCAAACTCTGCTCCAGCCAGCCAGGTCGGGGCACCACAGCATACTCAGCCATAGGGGGTTCAATACCCACCACTTCCACCTTGGGCACCCCTGCCAGTACCCAGCTGCCTTTTGCTGCACCCCTGGCTGTATCCCATCCTGACCCATCCACTGCCTCTGCCTGTGAGCTGCTGCCCACAAACCCCTCCCTCAGCCAATATCCTCCCCAGCATTAGGCGGCTCTGCTCAGCATTTGGCAGCAGGAGTCCAGCCCCCTCAAGCTTGGTGGTTTCAGCCGCACTTACAGGCTTTGGGAACAGAGAGGTGGCCCCAGCTCTGGGTTTCAGAAATGAATCCCTCAGCAGCAAAGCGGCAATGAGAAGGGCCCTGAGCACCACAGACAGCAGTGAGATGTGGGGGCCTGAACCCCAGGGGCCCCCCAAGCAGAGCACCCCCATAATGACAGGAACCCAGCATGAGGAGCAACTCTGTTGGGAGGCACTGTTTCAATCACATCACCCGTGGGGGATCATTAAGTAGACACCCCCAGTTACAAGTTGGGGACCCAGTGCCACTGCAAACAAGGCTGGCTTCAGGTGCAAGTCTGGGCCGGCCTCTGACCCTAGCAACCCCACTACCCGCGGGGGCACAGCGAGTAGGAGCCTGGCCTTTTGCGTCCCCTGGTCTCCTGTCCAGGGTTCTGCTGAACACAGGTCTGCTAGGCCATCCTCCAGTTCATCCTATAGGATAATTTCCCCATGTCAGACTTGAGCTATAAATTTTAGCTATAAATTATTTGCCTAGACCAAGGTCCAGAAGAGTTTTCTCCATGTTTCCTTGTAGTATTTTTGGAGTTTTGGGTCTTATGTGCAAATCTTTGATCTATCCTGAGGTAACTTCTGTATTTGGTGGAGCACAGGGACCCAGTCTAACTCTTCTGCTTGTTGTTATCCAACCTTCCCCCTACTGTTGAACAGGGTGGCCTTTCCCCGATGTGTGTTTCTGTCGGCTCTGTTGAAGATCGGTTGACTATGCATTTGTGGCTGAGTTCTGTCCCTCTTACTTTGCAGGGTTCAGCTTCCTGGACTATTCTTACAGGTTATTGAGTGACTGCAGGTTTTCCAGGTGCAAGCAGGGTGCAAGCTATCAGTGGCTTTACGATTCAAGGGTCTGGAAAACAGTGGCCCCTTTCCCACAGCACCACTAGACAGTGCCCCAGTGGGGACTCTGTGTGGTGATTCCAAGCCCACATTTCCCTTCCACTCTGCCCTAATAGAGTTTCTTTGTGAAGGCTCTGCCCCTGCGGCAGGCTTCTACCTGGATATTCAGGCTTTCCTATACATTCCCTGAAATCTAGATGGAGGCTCTAGCTATACCTGGGACCCTTTGATCAGAGACAGGAGCCAGAGCGGCCAGCATGTGGGGAGCAGTGTGCCAAGGCTGTGCAGGGCAGTGGGGCCCTTGGCCTGGTCCAGGAGACATTTCATTATTTCTAGGGCTGCTTCTGAAATATGCGCAGAGTATACTAGTTTCCTTACTCCTAAATGAGAGCTAAGCTTTGTGGATGCAAAGGCGTAAGAATGACACCATGGACTTTGGGGACTTAGGGGGAAAGGATGGAAATGGGGTGAGGAATAAAAGACTACAAATTGGGTTCAGTATACTGCTCAGGAGATGGGTGCACCAAAATCTCACAAAAACTTATGTAACCAAATACCACCTGCTCCCCCAAAACCCTTGAAAATAAAAAATGTTTTCAAAAAAAGATAAAACTGCCCTCAAGGAAAACTGTTTTTGCAGGACACTGCCAGCCTGGAAAAAGGGAAATGCCGAACCTCTATCCTTTTAGTCTCACCAAAGAGGGGAAAACTGAGAGGCACACCTGGAGGTCACAGCACATGGCCTTGGACTCCTAGAAGAGTTATCACAGGACTTGAAAACACTTTTTTCCTCCCTCCACATCACACCACCCCATCCTCGGGACCCCTGTATATTACAGGGAGTGCAACAGAAGGAACTGCCAGTCTCAGGTCTTACGACAAATCTCTAGTGAACCCCCCCCAAACAATAAGGAAGACAAAAACATGACCAGGTGCAGTGGCTCATGCTTGTAATCCCAGCACTTTGGGAGGCTGAGGTGGGCAGATCACCTGAGGTCAGGAGTTCAAGAGCAGCCTGGCCAACATGGTGAAACCCCATCTCTACTAAAAATACAAAAAAATTCTGGGCATGGTGGGGGTGCCTACAGTCCTAACCACTAGGCAGGAGAATCACCTGAACCTGGGAGGCAGAGGTTGCAGTGAGCGATCGTGCCACTGCACTCCAGCCTGGGGAACAGAGAGAGACTGTCTAAAAAAAAACTAGTGGTTTCACCACCATGTGACCTTGGCCATCCTTTTGTTCTTTCTGCATCAGTTTCCTGCATAAAATGGATAAGATGAGGATAACACTGCAGGGTTTGGAATGGTGCTTGGTATTAAGCAGAGACTTGGCGTGGGTTTTATTTGTGTTGTTTGTTTTTAAGACAGCCTCACTCTTGTCCCAGGCTGGAGTGCAGTGGTGCGATCTGTGCTCACTGCAACCTCCGCCTCCCAGCTTCAAGTGACTCTCCTGCCTCAGCCTCCCAAGTAGCTGGGATTACAGGCATGTGCTACCACACCAAGCTAATTTTTATATTTTTTATAGCCCACTTCTTATCCTCTTGTTTTTTGTTTTGTTTTGAGACAGAGTCTCCCTCTGTCACCCGGCTGCAGTGCAGTAGTGCGATCTTGGCTCCCTGCAGCCTCCACCTCTTGGGTTCAAGAAATTCTCATGCCTCAGCCTCCCACATAGCTGGGACCACAGGTGCATGCCACCACTCCTGGCTGACTTGTTTTTCCTTTTTTTTTTTTTTTTTTTTGGGATGTCGTTTTGCTGTTGTTGTCCAGGCTTGAGTGCAATGTTGCGATCTTGGCTCACTGAAACGTCTGTCTCCTGGGTTCAAGTGATTCTCCTGCCTCAGCCTCCCAAGTAGCTGGGGTTACAGGCATATGCTACCACACCCAGCTAATTTTGTATTTTTAATAGAGATGGGGTTTCACTATGTTGGCCAGGCTGGTCTTGAACTCCCGACCTCAGGTGATCCACCCACCTTGGCCTCCCAAAGTGCTGGGATTACAGGCATGTGCCACCATGTCCAGCCTCCTTATCCTCTTTTGCCTTTAAAAAAAAACTGCTTTTGGGCCAGGCACAGTGGCTCACAATCCCAGCACTTTGGGAGTCTGAGTTGGGGGGATCACTTGAGTTCAGAAATTGGAGGCCAGACTGGGCAACATAGCAAGATACCATCTCTTTAAAAAAAAAAAAGACTGCTTGTAACAGAGGTTGAATTAAGCACTCCCCAAGCACTCCACACTTGGAAGTGTGTCTGGGGCAACTGTTCTCAACCTTGGCCCAAATAAACTCTGTATTAATTTTGCCTCAATTTCTTTCTTTAGGTCGACAGTCCCTGTAACAATACACCAGAGGCACAGGTATAAAAACATGGCCTTACATTTTTCATTAGTGTGGAAAATAAATACTGTGTATACAAGGTGAAAAAAAATCTAAACAATGCAGGGAACGAACCCCAGGCTAGGGGACATTGAAGTTGTGCTCAGCCTTTAGCTTCTTTAAACACTGTTGTGCTGTGTCAATAAGTTCAGGTTAACCTGGAGGAGAAATTCGCAGAAGTAGATTGGCTGGTTAAATGGCACAAGCATTTTCTATCTAGAGTTGTACCAGTTGACGCCACCACCAACCTACAAGAGAGCCTGGGTCCCCACGCAGTCACTGGTGTTCGGAGCCTTCTCCTTTTTGCTCTTTGCCAGCCACCATGTTGTTGGGTGGCATGACATTTCCCAGAACTCCGTTTCCTGCGTGTTTCTGGTTAGGGTGAGCCACAAGAGATTCCTGTGCAAGATTTGGCAGAAGTGAAACACAAGTCATTTTCTTAGCTCGCTCTCCAGTCACAGGCAGAGGCCAGGCCTGCAACTGTTCTGCCTTTCCTTGGATCTGCCTTCAGCTGTGCCGACTCCTGGGCCACATGTGTGACAAAAGGTCCCAGCTTTTCAGGAAACCCTTGTCACCCATGGCAACAAGATAGGACCACTCGTGATGGCTCATACTTGTAATCCCAGCTATTTGGGGCGCTGAGGTAGGAGGATCACTTGAGGCCAGGAGTTTAAGACCAGCCTGGCCAACATAGTAAGGCCCTGTCTCTACTGAAAATACAAAATTAACTGGGCATGGTGGCACATGTCTGTAATCCCAGCACTTTGAGAGGCTGAGGCGGGTGGATCATCTGAGGTCGAGTTCAAGACCAGCATGACCAACATGGTGAAGCCCCGACTCCACTAAAAATATGAAGTTAGCTGGGCGTGGTGGTGACACCTGCAGTTCCAGCTACTTGGGAGGCTGAGGCAGGAGAATCGCTTGCACCCAGCAGAAGTTTCAGTGAGTTGAGATTGTGCCGGTGCATTCCGACCTGGGCAATGGAGCGAGACTTCATCTCTCAATGAATAAATATTCGGGCATGCTGGTGCGCACCTGCAGTTCCAGCTACTTTAGGAGGCAGAGGCGGGAGGATTGTTTCAGACTGGGATGTCAAGGCTGCAGTGAGCCGTGATCCCAACACTGCACTCCAGCCTGGGTGACAGAGTGAGACCCTGTATCTAAAAAAAAAGAAAAAATTTCCGTTTTTCATTTCTTTTTTTTTTCTTTTGAGACAGAGTTTCTTGTTGCCCAGGCTGGGGTGCAATGGCACCATCTTGGCTCACTGCAAATTCCGCCTCCCGAGTTCAAGCAATTCTCCTGCCTCAGCCTCCCAAGTAGCTGGAATTACAGGCACGAGCCACCATGCCTGGCTAATTTTGTATTTTCAGTAGAGACAGGGTTTCACCATGTTGGTCAGGCTATTCTCAAATTCCTGACCTCAAGTGATCCACCCACAAAAGCCTCCCAAAGTGCTGGGATTACAGGAAGGAGACACTGCGCCTGTTCAAAAATGCAAGTTTTTCTTTTTTTTTTTTAGAGACAGTTTCGCTCCTCAGTCAGCCTGGAGGGCAATGGTGCAGTCTCAGCTCACTGCAACCTCCGCCTCCTGGGTTCAAGCAATTCTTCCACCTCATTCTCCCAAGTAGCTGGGATTACAGGCATGTACCACCATGCCCGGCTAATTTTTGTATATTTAGTAGAGACGGGGTTTGGTCACGTATATGTGTGTGTATATGTATATATATGTGTGTATATACATATATATACATATACGTATATATGTGTGTATATATAGAGAGGGAGAGCGTGCAAGGGAGAAACAGACACTGAGACTGGGTCTCACTCTGTCACCCAGGGTGGAGTACAGTGGCGCAATCAACGGCTCACCTCCTGGGCTCAATCGATCCTCATGCCTCAGCCTCCTGAATAGCAGGGATTGCAGGCATGCACCACCATACCTGGCTAATTTTTGTTTTTTTTGTAGAGATGGGGTTTCACGATGTTGCCCAGGCTGGTCTCGACCTCCTGGACTCAAGCAATCCTCCCAACTCACCCTTCTCTTTTAAATTTTGAAGCCCTCAAAATCACCTTTGGGGACAGGCACAGACCATAGGCTGCTCCTGTGATTCTGTTTTTTTTTTTTTCCTCCTGGGCATTGTCCTTAACCTTGGCAAAGTAAACTCCTAAACTGATTGAGTAAACTCCTAAATTGATTGAGACCTGTCTCAGATGCTTTCTGGTTTACACTACTACAAGCGATTTTACTTCAGAAAAGGTTTTTTAATTTGTGGCTGGTAATGTAGAAATACCATTGATTTTTGCATATATTCCTTGATTCCAGTTGATGCAGCTTTGATGACTGGAGGAACACCAGGGTTTTTGTTTTGTACTGATAGGATTAATGACACCAACACACATGGAGTGGTTTTTTGTTTGTTTTTAGTTTATTTTTTTGAGACAGAGTTTTCACTCTTGTTACCCAGGCTGGAATGCAATGGCATGATCTCAGCTCACTGCAACCTCCGCCTCCTGGTTTCAAGCAATTTTCCTGCCTCAGCCTCCTGAGTAGCTGGGATTACAGGCGTATGCCACCACACCTGGCTAATATTTGTATTTTTAGTAGAGATGGAGTTTCACCATGTTGGTCAGGCTGGTGGAGTGGTTTTAAGGAGCAAAAGGTGTAATAGGCAAGAAAGAAAAATAAATACAGAAGACAGAGAGAGGAGAGAGAGAGAAAAAGAGAAAGAAAAAAGAAGAGAGAAAAAGCTTCTCCGTACAGGGACAGAGGGAGGGGAATTTGAATAACTAGAATCCATGTGTGAGTCAGAAAAGTGGTTGCTTTTATTGGGATGCTGGAGGAGAAGGTGTTTGATTTGCATAAGGCTCAGGGGATTGGTTTGATCAGGTGTGTTATTTACCTAGCCAGCAAAAACTGGCCCTTTTACTTTAGCCCTTTAATATGCAAATGCACATTGCCATGTTTTGAACACATGGTGTTATTTGGAGGTGGTCATGACACTTGATACACCTGGTGACAGATGATGGTGGAAATTGCCATATTGAGTGAACCCAGTTTTTAATGGCTGGTCTTTGCATATTAAAGGTTGCTGGCTAGGCCCTTTAAGCTGCTCTTTTTTGTTGTTGTTGTTAGAAAAGAGATGGTTTGGGGGTTGTTTTTTATTACAGGAAAATTTTTACCAAGAACCTTTACCTTTATTATTTGCCTAAAAGTTATTTTTAATAACTTCTGTATTACAATGACCTGCTCTCATTCACCTAAGTTTCTCGAGTATCTACAAATAATGACTGTAAAAGTTAAAGAAAGAGGAACAAAACACGAAAAGTGGCTCAACAGTCAAAGACAGATTTATTTTGGAGAATAAATCTGAGAGGGGCTTCTGGCTGATTTCGGTTAGGGGCGCGCTCTATTACAAACTAAGAGTATTTATTGGTTTTTTTAGGGTGAGAGGGCTTATCACTAGCTTGGAATGTTTCTGTGTGGGGGAGAAGTTTATGGTGGGGTTGGAAATCTGGTCCCAGGGGAGGTTATCTTGGGGCTAATGTCTCTCTGGCCGGAGGGGAGGTTATCTCGGGGCTGGCATGTCTCCAGTCAGGGAGGGTTTAGAATGTTTCTGGTCGGAGAGATTATTTGCGGTTTATGGTCATGCTGACCTTAGCCATTAGGCTGATGCCCTTTGGATTTAGGCAGTTTTTGATCAAGGTGAACTTTAAAATGACGGTGCTTGTCCAAGATGGCGATGTTCCTGCTCTGTCAAAGAAAGTTTCATGTCCTCCTTTCCAATCTTTATGGGTTTTGTTTTTCTCACCTTATTACATTGGCTAAGACTTCCCCTATACTACTGAAAGGAAATAATGAAATAATTCTTAGCTTGGTTTCCATCTCAAAAGGGAGGCTTTTTATGTTGTGCCTTTAAGCATGACACCGTAGGTTTTTGTAGCCGCAGTTTATCAGATTAAGGAAGTTTCCTTTCATTCCCAGTTGCCGAAAATTTTTATTGTAACTGAATGTTGGCGAATTCTATCAAATGCTTCTCTGCATCTACTGAGATGGTGAGTGACTTTTCTTCTTTTTTCTGTGAGTGTGGTGAATTGTGTTGCTTGATTTTCTTTTTTCTTTTCTTTGTTTTGTGACAGGGTCTGGCCGTGTCATCCAGGCTGTGGGGCAGTGGCGTGATCTTGGCTCACTGCAGCCTCCACTTCCTAGGCTCAAGTGATCCGCCCACCTCAGCCTCCTGAATAGCTGGGACTACAGGTGTGTGCCACTATGCCCTAATTTTGCATTTTCATTGCTGGTAGAGACAAAGTTTTGCCATGTTGGCCTGGCTTGTCTCGAACTCCTGGGTTCAAGGGTTCCGCAGGCTTCAACCTCCAAAAGTGCTGGGATTACAGATGTGAGCCTTGATTTTCTAATGGTCAGTCAATCTTGCATTCCTGGAACACACCAAAATTGGTGGTGATTTTTTTTTTTTTTTTGCTTTCTGTGTCCCTGGATTTGGTTAATTCATGTTTTGTTTAAGAGTCATTCATCTCTAGGCCGGGTGCAGTGGCTCATGCCTGTAATCCCAGCACTTTGGGAGGACAAGGCGATTGGATCACGTGAGGTCAGGAGTTTGAGACATGGTGAAACTCCGCCTCTACTAAAAATACAAAAATTAGCCGGGTGGTGACAGGTCCCTGTAATCCCAGCTATTTGGGAGGCTGAAGCACAAGAATCACTTGAACCTGGGAGGCAGAGGTTGCAGTGAGCCAAGATCGAGCCACTGCACTCCAGCCTGAGCGACAGAGTGAGACTTTGTCTCAAAAAAAAAAAAGTTATACAACTGTTTATGAATCAAATAGACTTTTCCTTCTTGACATTTTTTTCACTAGACTTTGCTTTCAAAGTTTTGCTTACTTAGAGAACTAGGGAAGAAGCCTCATCCCAGAATCCATGATTGGGGTAAGGCAAGGAGGCTTGAAATGTGCTCAAGGCCATGCTTTTCTCTCCTTTCCCAGGACACTGGAGCTTTGGCAGAGAGCACAGTGCTCCCACTTACATTCATACCCAGACACCCTCCAAGACCCATACACACAAGCCCCCACCACCTAGAGGGAATGCATCTGCTTCCAGAGCCTGCAGAGCATTGTTGATAACCTAGGATATCAACTTCTTTAGCCACATTTCCAAATAAGACAAGCAACCTCCTACTGGCAAAATCTGGGTTCTCCTCTTCTGATTTGTCAGTAGAAGACTTCTCCAATAGACCTTGGGGAATTTGGAGGACACAGAGTCACTCTCAGGAGATTGGTGGTGCTGCTCATGAATTACTCAGAGTTTGCTTGACTTGGGCAGTGGCTGGAGTGAATGGTGGTGTTGGTCGTCAAGCAGGAAGAGAGCTGCTGCTGTCCTCTTTGGCAGAAGAAGCATGACCAAAAAAAGAGAAAAAGGAAAGAAAAAGCAGGACATGAATGAGAAACAGAGTTCTTGGCCTTGTAGCTAAATGCCACCTAATGTAACACCAATAGTCTACATATGGCTCTATCTCTATGCGGTGATTCAATCGTAGCATTCCTTCTGTCCTCCTGCCCTGTTTGAAGTCCAACTAAATTGACACTATCTTCTTTACATCTTCCAAATCCGTGAGTCCACATATGCTGCTGTTGCGTCCATCTGCTGTAGAGGATTCGTGCTTGATGGAAAGCCAACTTTAATTGAGAGGACAGGGATCAGTTCCAGGAAAAGCATTCTATTCTATTTAGTATTCCTATGTCAAAAATATAATCATTTATAGAAGATTGGAGAAAAGTTATCCTATTGATGAAAACCACCACTAATCATACGCTGTGTTTCTCCCAGTCCTCATTTTCTGTACTGTGTGTGTCCACTGGGTTGGTGGCTGTGCAGGCCACACATGTCAATCAGCAGTGAGACTGTTCATGATGGAGGAGAGGCCAGGTGAGTGCAGAGGGTCTTGAACCAGATGCACAAGCAAGTTGCAACAGATGAAGGAAACCAGACTAGTACTCAAGTGATACTTTGAGTTCCTTTTTTTTTTTTTTATTTGAAACAGTCTCACTCTATTGTGCAGGCTGGAGTGCAATGGTGCGATCTCAGCTCACTGCAACCTCAGACTCCCAGGATCAAGAGATCAAGAGATTCTCCTGCCTCAGTCTCCTGAGTAGCTGGGATTACAGGCATGCACCACCATGCCCGGATAATTTTTGTATTTTTAGTAGAGAAGGGGTTTCACCATGTTGGTCCGGCTGGTCTGGAACTACTGACCTCGTGATCCACCCACCTTGGCCTCCCAAAGTGCTGGAACTACAGGTGTGAGCCACTGCGCTCACTCCTTTGTTTTTTGAGAGGGAGTTTCGCTCTTGTTGCCCAGGCTGGAGTGCAATGGCATAATCTCCTCTCACTGCAACCTCTGCCTCCTGGGTTCAAGCGATTCTCCTCAGTCTCCCAAGTAGCTTACAGGTGCCTGCCACCACACCTGGATAATTTTGGTATTTCAGTAGAGATGGGGTTTCACCATGTTGTTCAGGCTGGTCTCTTAACTCCTGACCTCAGGTGATCTACCCACTTCGGCCTCCCAAAATGCTGGGATTACAGGTGTGAGCCCCACTGGATTCCAGCTGGCAGAGTCAGAGCTTTCCCCTGTGCTCCGAATGTGACCCAATGGCCTGGTGCTCTCAAGGCCTGGCAGAGTCCTGTGTGTGTGTTCCCAACAGCTGCTCCCTGCACAATGCTGCTGGGCCTGCACTCAGAGCAGCCCCTCCCTCAGCCTCCTCTGTCCTGAGGTCCCCTCTCAGATTCCTGAATCAGTGATCAGGTAGGGTCTGAGGGATCCAGGAGAGGGGAAGTGAATTTGCATGAACAGCCCCTTCTTTTCCCTGGGGGCAGGAGGGAAATTAGACAAGCCTGAGACAGCCCAGCCCCACTGTGAGGGTCAGGGGCTGTGTCCACCACAGCCTGGATTCCTCTCCTCCTCATATCCCTCTCTCACTGCACAGGTAGGGACAGGCCTCAGAGACCCAGGGAAGCCCCCAGACTCTTTTCATCTCTTCTGGGTCTGGCCCTGAGAATCTTCACCCTGGTCCTTGACCCAGCCCAGTGACTGACTGTGTCTGCAGGTTCCCTCTCCAGCCTGTGCTGACTCGGCTGCCCTCCCTCTCTGCAACCCTGGGAGCAACTGCCAGACTCCCCTGCACCCTGAGCAGTGGCTTCAGTGTTGGTGACTGTGGGACACGCTGGAGATGGCAGAAGCCAGGGAGCCCTCCCCAGCATCTCCTGAGCTACCACTCACATTTAAATAAGCACCAGGGCTCCAGCATTCCCAGCTGCTTCTTTGGAAGCAAAGATACCCCTGAAAATGCAGGGATTCTTCACATCTCTGGGCCCCTGTGCCTGGACCAGTGACGCTTCTTACAGTGACACAGGCAGGTGAGGAAGGGGGACAAAACCTACTGGCCCCCCAGATGCTGGCCCGTCTCTTACTTTGTTGATGTTAAAATGTATCTACACCACTGATACCGCTTTAGAAATTCAGAATTTTTTTCCATTTATTTTTGTTTACTAAGTATGAAGACTCAAATGACCAAAACACTTTTCAAACCAACACAACTATACATAGACATAGTCTTAGAGGAATGTCTGCTGTTAATTACCTTTGGATCTAGAATTCACATCCAGAGGGTAGCCTATAAGGAATTGTGTCCAGCCTGCAAGTGAACAGACCTGTCATCCTCTCCCCAGGAGCCTCCCTCGTGCCTCAGAGACTCCACGTCGGCCCCAAGGAGACTCCCTGCTCTCCCTCCAGGGACTGCAGCGGGGACAGCACCAGGCCTTGTCCAGAAGAGACTTCCATCTCTTATCAAAGCAGGATGATTTTTTTTTCTTTTTTAGGCAGTCTCCCGCTGTCGCCCAGGTTGGAGTGCAGTGGTATAATCTTGGCTCACTGCAACCTCTGCCTCCTGAGTTCAAGCAATTCTCCTGCCTCAGCCTCCCTGAGTATCTTGAACTGCAGGCAAGTACCACCATGCTTAGCTAATTTTTTTTTTTGTATTTTTAGTAGAGATGGGGTTTCACCATGTTGGCCAGGCTGGTCTTGAACTCTTGACCTCAGGTGATCTGCCCATCTTGGCCTCCCAAAGTGCTGGGATTACAAGTGTGCTCCACTGCACCCGGCCGCATTTTTTAAAAACCCAATTTATTATTAAAACATATAAAGGAGAAAAGCACACTTTTTACATTCATGGTTAATTCAACTATATATTAAAATGAATCACAGTGGAAAACATCGGTAACTCCATAACCTTGCCACTGACCTCTTATTCAGTTAAAGGAGAGATAGTCTTAAAACAGCTGGTGGTGGGGCCGGGCGCGGTGGCTCACGCCTGTAATCCCAACGCTTTGGGAGGCCAAGGCAGGCGGATCACGAGGTCAGGAGATCGAGACCACCCTGGCTAACACGGTGAAACCGTCTCTACTAAAAAATACAAAAAATTAGCCAGGCGTGGTGGCGGGCGCCTGTAGTCCCAGCTACTTGGGAGGCTGAGGCAGGAGAATGGCATGAACCCAGGAAGCAGAGATTGTAGTGAGCTGAGATCACACCACTGCAACCCAGCCTGGGTGACCGAGCAAGACTCCATCTAAAAAACAAACAAAAAAACAAAAACAGAAACAAAAACAGAAACAGAAAACAAAACCAGCTGGTGGTGGTTCACATTAAAATCAGGAGAAAGGTGCTACTGTACACAGATGATTCTTCTCAAATGTCATAGATTTCTTCTGTACTTGCTTAATTAGTGGCTGAAATGATAGTAATTGTACTTTTTGTTATTTCCATTTCAAATCATGAATAGAATGATTTTTTAAATCAAATTACATCATTGTTGAAGTCCAAGTGAACAAGAGGTATGACAAGTGAGTACTCATCTGTCAGAGTGGCAGGGTTACTGAGGAGGTGACAGTCATTCACTCACTCTGAAACAACTCTTCAGGACTCCTAACATAGAAAGGAACGTCTGGCCTTTACAGGCTTTGATAAACAGGATCTATTCCTGTTATAGCAGAGGCCTCGTTCATCTCCAAAGCGCATGGAGGATCCTCAGACCTGGGCCAGAGACCCTCAGGGTACTGTGGTTTAAGGTCTAGTGACCCAGAGACCCAGGGAAGGCCCCCACAACATCAGATGGAGCCCACCACCTGGTGCTTGGGGAGGTGGCCCCTGCCCAGTGCGGGAAAGGGCGTGGAGGCGGCACATATGCAGTGGGAGGGGGAGGGGGAGAGGAGGGGAGAAAGGAGGAGCCTGGGTGCCCTGTGGGGACAGCAGCCACCATCCTCTGTGGACATCCTGTCGCTGCCTCCATTCTTGCCCTACCCAGAGGACTGGGGGGAGGCCAGTGAGATGCTGGCCTTGGTGCCAAATTTAAGAGGGGCCAGAGATCTCAGGAATCAAGGTTAATAATATTTTAATATGATATTTAAAAATAAAAATTAGGCCAGGCACGGGCTAATTACGGGCTCATGCCTATAATCCCAGCACTTTGGGAGGCCGGGGCAGGCTGATCACTTGAGGTCAGGAGTTCAAGATCAGCCTGGCCAACATGGCGAAATGCCATCTTTACAAATAAAAAAATTAGCTGGGCATTGTGGTGTGCATCTGTAATCCCAGCTACTTGGGAGGCTGAGGTAGGAGAATCACTTCAACTTGGGCGGTGGAGGTCACAGTGAGCTGAGTTCATGCCACTGCACTCCAGCCTGAGTGAGAGTGAGACCCCACCTCAAAAAAAAAAAAAAGAAAAGAAAAGAAAATGTAATTCAAAGAAGTTCACAATGGACAAAACAGTAACTCTTTAGTGAAAGCTAGTGCCTGTCCAGGCCCCTATAGGGGTTGATGCTTCTCCTCACCCCTCGGGCTTGTCTCCTCCACAGGCCTCAACATTCCATAAACTCTCTCCACCCTTACCTGCCCCACAGGCTCTTGGGGCTGGACTGACCACTTCCCTCCCAGGCTTCCAGCTCCAGCTGGGAGGAGCCAGGTGGGGTCTGTTAATGGGGGAGCCTTGCCTCATTGTACGTCTCCCAGTACCTGTACCCCAGCTGTGCCATGTGGAGCCCCCCTTCCCACAGAGCCCCAGGTCCCTTCAAGACCCCTTGGCCAGAGCCTATGGCTTCCTGTCGCTTTTAGTTGGGGCACAGCTCTTTTTGGTATGTGAGACACTGGCCTACACTCTAGCTCTTCCATCTCAGAGTTGAACCCAAGCTCTTCTCAAGGGCTCGTCAGACCAGGCGTGAGTCTCCAACCCCTTTGAAATATTTTGGATGGGAAGGGGGGGCTTTCTTGGCTCCCCTACTCTGGGGCGGTGGAGGGAAGAGCGGAGGGTCTCCTGGTGTGCCTTGGCCCCGCAGCAGTGAGCTGCTGGACCTCCCAGGGGTGGCTGCTGCCTCTCAGGCCACTGTCCCCTGCTATGGCAGATGTCCCCTGAGATGCCAGCGACCAAAGGCTGGCCCTTCCTGGGTCCTCTGAACCTTCCCTCTCAGCCCCTGACATGGCTTCCCCCACAGCCTCCTGCTGGCTTCTCAGGCCCCTGGCCAAGCAGCTTCAGGGGGTGACAGGGAACTTGCAAGTTCTCTTTTCAAACCCACCCAGTTGCTCTGCAAAATCCTTCCTGAGCCCTGAGGCCAACCAGCAAGGGAGGGGGTGTGGCCGGTCCACCCTCAGTGCCCTTTCCTGTCATGCAGGGGCCCACGGTGTCATCAGCAAGGGTCTGATCCACTCACTGGTGTGGAAGCTGCAGAGGAGCAGCTCCAGGAGCTCATCCTGGACCCGCTGGCCTCTGCCTGCAGAAGGATGCAGGAGAGGGTCTGGGCACCTCCTCTCGCTGAAGAAGGCGAGAACAGGAGAAGCACTGGTGATGATCCTGACACTCAGCGGTCATCGAGAGCCTCCTGTGTGCCAAGCATTGTCTCCAAACCTCACATTTAGACAACCCTCCAGCGAGGCGATGTCTGCCTTCACAGGTGAGGAAACGGAGGCGCAGTGTCTTGTCTCTCACCCCAGGCCACACGGGATCACAGTCTACATCCTGGTCTCAAAACTGGGGGAGCACAAAGACTCAGAGCTTGTGGTGGTTGGGGGGTGTTCCCACACTGGGCCCCTCATTGTGAGGATGGGCCGGTCACCGACCCCCAGAGTCCCTGCCTTGGCTGTGGTCATGTCCCCTTGCTGGGGGGGCCTCTTGCCTTCCCTAAGTCCTGGCTTCTCTTTCTTCTGAGAGTCTCATTAGAGACCCGGGTGAGTATTTCTCCAAGTGTGGCCCCTGAACCAGACCCCGGGTGGTCTGTGGAAATGCATGTTCCCAGGCCCCATCCCGGCCCCATCATTCTTAGGTTTGCACAGAGGTCCCTTTCCGTGGGACCAGGAGAGTGGCTTTCCAGGAGAGAGCTTTCTCTCTCAAACTGCGGCCTCCCCAGCCTTCCCACATCCTCCTGTGTCCACTGTGACCACCATCCTTGCTGTCACTTTCTGTGTCATCCCAAGTGGAGCTCCTGAGGACAAGGCTTTGCTCTATTTGCTGCTCCAGACCCAAAGGTCACAGCAGGGGAGCTTTGGCCCCAAGTTGAGAATTACCTGGCCCAAAAGAGTGCTGAGGTGGGAAACGCAGCTCTTGCCTCAGTGTCTCGCTACATGAATGAATCAGGGAATCCCTGCAGCTAGGGGACAGGGTGGCACCTCCCCTGAGACTGCAGGCACGAGGGTCAAAAGAGGGCTAGGGTGTGAGGGGGTAAGAAGAGGCCCCCACAGGCTGTTAGAAATTCCGTGTTGGTGGCCTGCCGAGAAGTATGTGGCCCTGGATGCACAAGCCATCAGCCTGCTCCTGAAGCTGCTACACTCATCCATGGGCAGGGTGTGCCTGAAGGCCCCCAAGGCCCTCACCACGCTGCCAGAGGCCCCTGAGGGTTGCAAGGTTGTGCAGGCCCACGTGCACATCTTCTGTATCCTGGAGGAGGACTCTGACAGCAAGGCTTACGAGGACAAGACCTTACAGCAGGCGACCCAGATCGCCATCGATGTCTTTGAGTGGAAACCCTGAGCCCCTCATTGGGTCAGACCTGATCAGCCACCTCTGCACCTGAATCAATGTGCTCAGTCTCTTTATTTCAAGTGGGAATGGCCTTCTGTTCCTTCTTACTCTCTTGCCAAAGGTGAAATGCCAGGCCCAGAAGCACCAGGTCCTGGATGGTACAGGCCGAACCCAGTGCTGGGGATGGGTGGGAGGTGGCCTTGTAGTTAGTTTCAATTAAGAATGTAGAGGAGATGGAGACCTCAAGGGACAAAGCTGGGGGCCCTGCAGTGTGTGCTGCTGTGGTCTTTGGGTCAGCTCCTCGGATGGCCATCGACCTGGATGAAGAAGAGACAACCCCTTTTCAGTGAGTGCAGGCTCCCAGCTTTGTGCACTGTGATGTCATCCCACTAAGCAGCCTCCACACCAGCATCTCCTGGGCTCCTGCCTCTGCAGTCCAGGCTGAGGAGAAATTAGAGATGTGGGAACTCATCAGCCAGGGACAGAGGTGCCTCTGTTACAAGGGGAGGGCCAAGAACACAGCCTGTGTTGGGACCTAGAAGTCCTGAGCACCAAATTATTGCCTCCATTCTCCAAGGCCCATTTACCACACCATTATCAGCTTCTGGGATTTAACAAGCTGTTGCCAGGGGAGGTATGGGAGCCAGCCTGGAAGAGGCAACTGATCGTTCACCTGTGGCCCAAACACACAAGCTGCCACCCCAGACAGCTGAGGCTGGACAAGGGTAGTGGGACAACCAGTGGCTATCAGCCCACACTGTGGAGGGAGCCTGCTGTGTTGAGACCCCAGCTCTACACCGACTGCTTACCTATGGAGCCTGGGGCAAGCTGATTAACTGCTCTGTGCCTCAGTTTTCCTAGCTCTAAAGTGGGGATACTAATTGTGCCTATCATAAGTGGGTATGATTTTGGCAGTGCCAGGTGCATCATACTGAAAGTAAGTGCCTTGCACATTGTGGGTACCCAAGAAGCCAGTTTACAGCCCCTCAGAGGAGACGCATCAGCAGGCATCTGAGGGAGCCTGGAGCCCTTTATCCTGCAGGTTCCTGGGGTCCTATGCCCAAGAGAAGCTTCTCCCTCACTCCACAGCAGTCTATAGAGCACCCCCTGACCAGGGGTACACCTGTTAGTGCAGGTGTCAAGAGGGAGCCGTGAGCTTCTCTGGGCTCTGACCCACCCTGGCAGGACTGTAGATGGTCCAGAACCCTGCCTTCTCCCAGCCAGGCCCTTCCCTCCCTTTTCAAAACTCACAGCCTCCTCACCACTCTCTGCCTCAGACTCAGGACTAATCTCACTATGTCCTTCATCCCTGTTTGCATCAGGGGCTGTAAGAAGCTCAGCTCACCTCCCCCTCAAGACCCTGAATACTCCTTTTCTTACTCCATCTGCTGAAACCTTTTTTCCAAGCTCCCTGGAGGCCCCAGGGCCTTAGCCACTACCTGGAACATTCTTTCCTTTCTTGCTTGGACTGAAACCTAGCTCTCCTCAGACCTGCTTCCTCACCCTGGGCATCCTCCTATGTGGGGCTGCTTTCCTCCCTCCCTGCCCCTCATACCCTCACTGGAGTAGGACAGGTCCTTACAGACCATCTCCTGTGCCTGTTTGGAGGAGCCCTCTGGTTCTGAATCCCTGCACAGGTCTGTAGTCCTGGCCCTCTCCCCTCCCCAGCACCACACCACCAGATTGCTCTTGTAGGGTACAACGTGCTTTCCACGTGGCTGACCCCAACCGCCAGTCCTCAGACTTCATCTTTCTTTAGCCTTGAGCATTTCCCCAGTGGAGCCTCACCACCTCCTGCTCCCTGAGGAAATGAGGCTACTTCTTTGCAATTTTGATTTTTCAGTAACGCGCTATTGTGCTCTTTAAGAAACTGATACACATCATGGTGTGTTTAAACCTTTAGGGAAGTGGGAGGATACTGGGGGCTGCTGTGTGAGCCCCTCTATGCCATACCAAGTCAGACCAGTGAGGGAAACTGGACCACTAAACTGCAGGGCTACCTCCCCCTCCAGGATGCTTTTCACATCTTCTATGATCCCCTCACTGGAGACCTTCCATGGCCCGGACTCATCTTAGGCCTCCCTGTTCTCTCCATGTGCTACTGGGGTGCCTGCAGATCAGATAATGAGCGGTGCTGTCACTGAACTGACTGCCCACGGGGACTCGTGGTCTTTGGTGCATTCCAGGCTCCACCACAGTCTCTGCATCCACAGGCAACTGTGGTCCTGGCTGCTCTCTGCTATCAGGTTTCCCTTCCATTTTTACTTATTGCCTAAAGAACTTCATATAAAATTCTATTTAACAGCAGTTTATCTCAGACTCCCATATAGAACACATCAACTATTTTAATTTTTTTCTTCTTTCCTATCACTGTCTAAAAGCACATTTTAGATCAGTGTGGTTGACTGTATATAATTTTTAACCTATTAGATGGGCAATTTTTTTTTGAGACAGAGTATTGCTCTGGGTGATTCTCTTTGATTCTCTCTGTTCTCATTCCATGAGAACAACCACATGCTCTATGGAAGCATAATCCTTCAATTGCGCTCATATAACCTGTAACTTTTCAGTCCCTGAACCAAGAGCCTCTCCATCCGAGTTTCAGCAAGACCAATTTCTGAGCCATGGAGCAATGGGTAACACCAGCGCTTACTAAGCTCACATGCCCAGCTGTGGAAGCACATTTCATTTTATGGTAAGTCTACTTTGCCACTACAGGCAGTGTAGCATGTTAGTTCATAGACTAGCCTTTGGTGTTAAAGAGATCCAACTCATGGTGTGTCTCATGAGTAATTTACTTAGCTGAGACTCACATTCCTCATCTGTATAATGACTATAACTAAACTAATTCTGTCCCGAAGTGATTGTGACACTTCAAGGAGGCAAGACAGAGAAGTGTCCATATAAGATCTGATACTCAATTTATATCTATTATTATTTGCATTCTTATAACTTAAGCACCTGCTTATTAACTACAGTCATATGTGGCAGAATGACATTTTGGTCAATGACAGACCACATGTATGACAGTGGTCCCGTAAGATTATAACAAAGCTGAAAATTTCCTTTTGCCTAGTAAAGTCGTAGCTGTTGGAATGTTGGAGCAATGCATTACTTACGTGTCTGTGGTGAGGCGGTGTAAACAAACCTACTGCGCTGCATCATTAGAGTCAAACAACATTTCTTTTTGGTAAACATTTTAAGTAATACGTTATACAAATGAAAGACTAAACAAAGTGATGGTTTTTAGAAGGAGATAAAACGAAGAGTCAATGAGGATTTGGAGAAATGGCTACTCACGTGTGCTGTTAGAGAGCATGAATTGGTGTCATCATTTTGGAAAAAGTTTCGCATTATCTATGACAATGAATGATATGCCCCCTTCTAATAGTGTACTCGGCAGAAGTGAGTGCTTGTGTTATTCCAAAACCACTGACAAAAATACTCAAAGCACCATTACTTGAAACAGCCACAATTATATTAAAAATAACCCTGGCCAGGCACGGTGGTTCATGCCTATAATCTGAGCACTTTGGGAGGCTGAGGCAGGCAGATTGCCTGAGGTCAGGAGTTCATGACCAGCCTGGCCAACATGGTGAAACCCTGTTTCTACCAAAAATATAAAAAATTGGCCAGGCATGTTGGTGGATGCCTGTAGTCCCAACTGCCGGGGACCAGCCCTGGCGTGGTCAGGGTACCCCAAAGGGGAGAGGCAAGGCGGCGAGAGACAATAAAGACACCAGACACAACATGCAAGAGGACACAGACAAGACTGCAGCCCAGCAAAGGGCTGACAGCCCTGAATGATTTTTACTATAGGCTTATACAGTATTTTATAGAACAATTGTCAATCAGCAGAGCATCAGGCGATTACATCATTATATATAGAACAATTGTCAATCAGCAGAGCATCAGGCGATTACATCATTATATATAGATTATCAGGATATTCTCAGAAGTTCATCAAGAACAGTTCTCTTCATGGATGGTCAGTTTGTTCTTCTTTCCTTGGTTACCTGGCGCAGGCCATGCAGGAGAGGGACGGCCCGGACCCTGATCGCATAAGGCTGCTCCTGAGCAAGGCTCAGAGCCCTCTGGATGTTGGCAAGGCCACTTCCAAGGCCTGTGCAGCAGGTGGCACTGGGGGACTCTCCTGTATCCCTGAAATAATCTATGCTATTTTGCTTTGCATTTGGTTGATCATATATATGCAGACAACTATTGGAGGGGATTCACGGTGAGGTCTGGGGAGTGTTACTCATTCGGTAATAGTACTGCCCACCCCCACTCCAGATCCTGGAAAACGAGGCAATACCCATGAGCTGGAAAGATAGAAGAGAAATCTCACCACATTACCCTCAGAAAATTTGGCCCTGGGCCTGTCCCTTCCATATGGGTTAATGGCCAGTGGGGGTATGTGATGGGAACACATAAGAGAAAGGGAAATATGATATCTCCCTAAAGGCAGAAATTATATGCACAATTTGTCATGGTAAAGTTCCCATCTTATTTCATATTCAGGGGATTATATATATATAGTGAAAGAATGGTGTAAATAAATAAAAGGTTAATTCCATGAAAAGATTTGAGTTTGTGGGATACAAAAAGAAGACAAGGATGTTAAACTTGATGCCCTAAACAAAAGAAAGAAAAATTGTTGTACATAGTTATACAATCAATGTTAAAATATAACTTTGCACTCTATACACTTTAAGAAACTGCTGCGTCAGTTCAAAGCTTATAAACAATTGTGCTGCTGTAATTGTCCCTGCAACCTTTTCCTCAAGGCCACACAGGTTTACTTCAATAGTCCTGTTTAGCACCTGTAACCGCAAGAGCCACCAAGTCTGAAATAAGACTTTGTTATGTTAACCATTAAGCTTGCCTATCTAGTTCCATAGAAAGAAAATCAGGATTCCTCAAAAGGGTAACCAAGGAAAGAAGAACAAACTGACCATCCATGAAGAGAACTGTTCTTGATGAACTTCTGAGAATATCCTGATAATCTATATATAATTATGTAATCACCTGATGCTCTGCTGATTGACAATTGTTCTATATATAATTATGTAATCACCTGATGCTCTACTGATTGACAATTGTTCTATAAAATACTATATAAGCCTATAGTAAAAATCATTCAGGGCTGTCAGCCCCTTACGGGGCTGCAGTCTTGTCTGTGTCTTCTTGCATGTTGTGTCTGGTGTCTTTATTGTCTCTCGCCGCCTTGCCTCTCCCCTTTGGGTACCTTGGCCATGCCAGGGCTGGACCCCGGCAGATTGGCGCCCGGGACAGGGACCTGAAGGGGTAAGTATAATATTAAGGTAAGATTTTGGGGCAAGGTTGGACTTTACCTCAAGGGATTCTGCAGGCCCCCTGGAAGTTCCAGGTAGAGAGAGGAGGTAAAAAGTACAAGAACATATTACTGAGAAGCTAGGTGCCATGGGAAATTCCCATAGTTCAGATAGAAGCTTTATATGTAGATATTTTGAAATATACCCTGAAAAGGGTAGGTATTAAGGCTAATACACATCAATTAGTAGAATTTCTGCAGTTTGTGCAAAAAGTAAGTCCTTGGTTCCCAGAAGAGGGTACCTTAGATGAAGAAATATGGGATAGGGTAGGAAAAAATATGTCACAATGGTATCAGACCAATGGTGGGAAAGACATGCCTATTTATGCATTTTCTTTATGGGGTATTATTAAACATGCATTGTTTTTGTCTAAAGAGCCTAGTGATCTTAAAGACCCGCCTTCTTATTCAACATTCCCTAGTCCAAACACTAAAGATGAAAAGGTGCCATTAATATCAAAACCGCCCTCCGTAGCAGGGTCGGTGAAGAACAAAGAACAAAAACTTTCTCCTTTGAATAATTTAATGGCCACAACAAAAATAGATGACTCAGGAGGCTAAGCAAGCATTAAGGATTGTAGAACAAAAGTTAAATAACCTAACCTTGTTACGTCTGGACTATACTAAACCATTTTCTTTAATTTTGTTAAATACAGAATATACCCCTACTGGATGTTTGTGGCAGGAGGGGCCCCTAGAATGGCTGCACTTGCCGGTAGCCCAAAAGAAAGTGTTAGTTTCATATCCAGATCTAGTTGCATTATTATTATATAAGGGAAGACAAAGAGCTAAGGAATTATTTGGAAAAGAACCTGATAGTATAATTGTCCCTTATACAGCCCAACAGTTAGATACATTATTAATGGACAATGATCAATGGCAAATTTGTTATAGTAATTATAAGGGACAAACTTTATATCATTTGCCAAAACATCCCCTGTTACAATTCATCAAAACACATCCAGTTATCTTCCATAGAAAATTCAGTATCACCCCTCTGCCACCTCCAGCTAGTTTAGTTTTTACGGATGGTTCCTCTAACGGAACCGCAGCTTATATTATAGATGGGAAACAGTTTTCTACACAATATCCTAAGCAATCTGCTCAAAAGGTAGAACTATTAGCAGTTATAGAAGTATTTAGTAAACTTATAGAAAAAGAATTTAACTTGTATACAGATTCCATGTATATTGTAAACCTATTTCCTCATATTGAATCAGCTCCTCTTTCTCCTACTAAAAGTACTATTCATAATATGTTGGCACAATTACAAACTGCCATTACACAAAGAGCAAAAAAGTTCTTTGTGGGTCATATTAGAGCTCATAGGCAGTTACCAGGAAGTCTCCAAGAAGGGAACACTATGGCAGACAAATTAACACAGCAAATATTTTCCGTATGGGAAGAAGCAAAACAAAGTCATGCCGTACATCATCAAAATTCTAGAGCATTGGCGCTACAGTTTAAATTAACTAGGGAACAAGCTAGACAAATAGTAAAACAATGCCATATATGCCCTCAATATCACCCTTCATTACCCATGGGAGTAAATCCCAGGGGACTAAGGGCAAATTCCATTTGGCAAATGGATGTAACACATATAACTTCATTTGGAAAATTATCTTATGTACATGTAGTTATAGACACATTTTCTCATGCTGTGTGGGCTACAGCCAGAACTGGAGAAGCTGTAAAGGATGTTATTCATCATCTTTTTGCGAGCTTTGCAGTCTTAGGAAAACCCCAAACTTTAAAAATAGATAATGCTCCAGCTTATACAGCAAAAAGTTTTAAAAATTTCTGTATACAAATGTCTATTAGTCATGTTACAGGAGTTCCTTATAACCCTCAAGGGCAAGGCATTGTTGAAAGAGCACATCAGAACTTGAAAAACCAGATTCACAAGTTACAACAAAGAGAATATAAATATTCCTCTCCCCATCATGTTCTTTCTCATGCTCTCTTTGTGCTAAACCATCTTAATGTTAGCAATGAGGGCACAACAGCCTTCGAGAGGCATTACTTAAAAGAAAGTAAACCAGTCACTCTTGTTAAATGGAGAGATTTATTAACAGGACTATGGAGGGGACCTGATGCGTTGTTAACCTCGGGTCGAGGATATGCTTGTGTTTTTCCCCAAGATTCGGCCACTCCAATTTGGATACTGGACAGACTAATCAGACATCATGAATCCCCCGTCGCCAACAAAACCCACCATACCCAGGAAACGGTTTCGACCGCGGAGAACCCGGCCGCCACCACACCCGACGAGTCATCAGATATCTGAAGTTCAACTTTCTTCTCTTTTTGCTTCCCTAAATCTGACTCAATTCCGTCTTACGGCTTCTACAAGAAAAAGAAACATACCAACTTGGGGTGATATAAAAGCTCTTACCACTTCTGCTTTAGCCTTGGTGGAGGGAGAACGCAAACCTGTTACTCCTGAAACTGTCTTTATTGCTATTCTTGCTCTCCTCACAGTCCGGGTAAGTTCTGCACCTTTGCCTATAAACAATCTTATAAACAATACTTATTGGGCTTATGTTCCTAGTCCTCCGTTGTTTCATCTTGCTTCTTGGGATGGCGAAGAAATTCAAGTTTCTTCTCGCTACTTTGAAATTATGGGAGGGGATTCTAATTCGTATACTATACCGCGAGTTTCTGCGCCCTTTGATTTCTATGCTACTACTCATCATGTTCCTTTATGCTTCTCTAAAGATAATACTCCTCCTATGCCACTGTGTATCTCACTGGCCATGCGCACAGCTGTCGCTGATTCACCCCTCAATGATAAAATGGCTACCTTTACCTCAGGTCAAATCAATGAGGCTCATTCTCGTTACTTATGGTTCTTATTCTTTAATTGCTATTATTGGATCAGTTGCTGCCTCAGCGACCGCCTTGGTACAACAAGTGCATACTGCTCAACATGTTAATCATCTGTCACTAAATATCTCCAAGGCTTTATTTTTACAAGAAAGCATAGACCATAAATTAATAGATAGAATAAATGTCTTAGAAGAAGCAGTTTTATATTTAGGGCAAGAAATTCAAAATATTAAAGTACAATTAACTACAGCTTGTCATCATAATTATAAATGGATTTGTGTAACTCCCCTTCCTTATAATCATACAGAAGTAACCTGGGAGCAAATTCAATATCACATTACAGGATTATGGAACCATTCTCTCACCTATGATATGCAATCCCTACAACAACAAATTACTGATATTTCTCATGCACACTTATCTGCAGTTTCCCCTGCAGATGTTGCTCAAAGCATAGTAGATTCTTTCCATACCATGGTAAATTCAAAAATACTATCAACATCATTCTACCATATAGCTGCCTTTGCATTTATAATTATCTTGTTTATAATTTTCTTTCCAGTACTCTCCCGAAGACTCTTCACATCTGTGAAAACCCTCCAACAAGAAATTATTCATTTTAAACTACAAAATAGAAAAGGGGGAAATGGCGCAGGCCATGCAGGAGAGGGACGGCCCGGACCCTGATCGCATAAGGCTGCTCCTGAGCAAGGCTCAGAGCCCTCTGGATGTTGGCAAGGCCACTTCCAAGGCCTGTGCAGCAGGTGGCACTGGGGGACTCTCCTGTATCCCTGAAATAATCTATGCTATTTTGCTTTGCATTTGGTTGATCATATATATGCAGACAACTATTGGAGGGGATTCACGGTGAGGTCTGGGGAGTGTTACTCATTCGGTAATAGTACTGCCCACCCCCACTCCAGATCCTGGAAAACGAGGCAATACCCATGAGCTGGAAAGATAGAAGAGAAATCTCACCACATTACCCTCAGAAAATTTGGCCCTGGGCCTGTCCCTTCAATATGGGTTAATGGCCAGTGGGGGTATGTGATGGGAACACATAAGAGAAAGGGAAATATGATATCTCCCTAAAGGCAGAAATTATATGCACAATTTGTCATGGTAAAGTTCCCATCTTATTTCATATTCAGGGGATTATATATATAGTGAAAGAATGGTGTAAATAAATAAAAGGTTAATTCCATGAAAAGATTTGAGTTTGTGGGATACAAAAAGAAGACAAGGATGTTAAACTTGATGCCCTAAACAAAAGAAAGAAAAATTGTTGTACATAGTTATACAATCAATGTTAAAATATAACTTTGCACTCTATACACTTTAAGAAACTGCTGCGTCAGTTCAAAGCTTATAAACAATTGTGCTGCTGTAATTGTCCCTGCAACCTTTTCCTCAAGGTCACACAGGTTTACTTCAATAGTCCTGTTTAGCACCTGTAACCGCAAGAGCCACCAAGTCTGAAATAAGACTTTGTCATGTTAACCATTAAGCTTGCCTATCTAGTTCCATAGAAAGAAAATCAGGATTCCTCAAAAGGGTAACCAAGGAAAGAAGAACAAACTGACCATCCATGAAGAGAACTGTTCTTGATGAACTTCTGAGAATATCCTGATAATCTATATATAATTATGTAATCACCTGATGCTCTGCTGATTGACAATTGTTCTATATATAATGATGTAATCGCCTGATGCTCTACTGATTGACAATTGTTCTATAAAATACTATATAAGCCTATAGTAAAAATCATTCAGGGCTGTCAGCCCCTTACGGGGCTGCAGTCTTGTCTGTGTCTTCTTGCATGTTGTGTCTGGTGTCTTTATTGTCTCTCGCCGCCTTGCCTCTCCCCTTTGGGTACCTTGGCCACGCCAGGGCTGGACTCCGGCAGTTACCCTTTTGAGGAATCCTGATTTTCTTTCTATGGAACTAGATAGGCAAGCTTAATGGTTAACATAGCAAAGTCTTATATTAGACTTGGTGGCTCTTGCGGTTACAGGTGCTAGACGGGACCATTGTGTGGTCTTGAGGAAAAAGTCATAGGGACAATTATAGCAGCACAATTGGTTATAGGCTTTGAACTGGCACAGCAGTTTCTTATAAGTGTAAGGTTATACTTTAACATTGATTATATAACTATGTACAACAATTTTCCTTTTTCCTAATTTCAGTACTTTACTTACATTTTTGTATAGGGCACCAAATTTAACATCCTTGTCGTTTTACTGTGTCCCACAAACTCAAATCTTTTCATAGAATTAACCTCCCATCTATTTACATCATTTTTTCACCATTATATAATCCCCAAAATAAGAAATAAGTTGAGAGCTTAACCATGTCAAATTTTGCATAGAATTTTTGCCTTTAGGGGGATACCACATTAACCCATATTGTAGGGAGAGGCCCAGGGCCAAGTTTTCCGAGGGTAATGTGGTAAGATCTCTGTTCTATCTTTTCAGCTCATGGGTATTGCCTCGTTTTCCAGGATCTGGAGTGGGGGTGGGCAGTACTATTACCGAATGAGTAACACTCCCCAGACCTCACCGTGAATCCCCTCCAATAGTTGTCTGCATATATATGATCAACCAAATGCAAAGCAAAATAGCATAGATTATTTCAGGGATACAGGAGAGTCCCCCAGTGCCACCTGCTGCACAGGCCTTGGAAGTGGCCTTGCCAACATCCAGAGGGCTCTGAGCCTTGCTCAGGAGCAGCCTTATGCGATCAGGGTCCGGGCCGTCCCTCTCCTGCATGGCCTGCGCCACCCAACTGCTCGGGAAGCTGAGGCAGGAGAATGGTGTGATCCTGGGAGGCGGAGCTTGCAGTGAGCTGAGATTGTACCACTGCACTCCAGCCTGGGTGACAGAGCGAGACTCCGGCTCAAAAAAAAAAAAAAAAAATATGTCTAGAACTTTAGTGATGAATATCATCTTAAAAGCCAAAACCACAGCCAAAATTTTGAAGACAGGAAATAGTGTGATACTATCTTTTGTGGGAAGCAACTCTTGGCTTCGCCTAAAATTAGAGAACTGGGGAGAAAGAAACCTCATCTCAAAATCTGTGACTGGGTTGGAACTGGAGGCTGGAAATGTGCTCAAGGTCAAACATTCCTCCTCCCTTCAGAGGAGACTGGAGTGTTACCAGTGAGCCCAGCATGAACATTCACTCCGCCATCCACCCCAGGAGATCCCTTTAAACCAGGCGTGCACAGTGAGGACAGAAACATGAACGTGCACTAACAAGTCCTGAAAGTTCAGAGGGTGATTCTCAATTTCCCCTTGGTGCACAGCAGAAGAACTGTTTCTCTAGGTTCCAGGAAATGCCTGTGAGAGAGCTGTGTCGCCCAGATTCCCTTCATCACAGATGACACTCAGTACTTAAGCCTACACCCCTTGTGCACAATCCCAAGGAGTGCTGACTAATCCAAACCAAAGGTTCTGATGTTCTACAGGCAGAAAAGAGCAGGTGGACTGCAAAGAGAATCTCTCATGAACGTGGCACCCCCATAGCCCATAGAGACAGTTCTTACCATGTTGCCAAGAAACTCTGAAAACAACAAGCCAGACCTCACACGTATTTCCATTTTCTTTCTGATTTCATACCCCCTCCTTCAGCCCCTCCTCCCAATCAGCAGGGATAACCTGGAGGCTCCTGGGAACCTTTTCCCATTGGGTTTTTCCTGGCACGTAGCTCCCTACCTGGATGAATCTCTTCATCACTAATGCTTTCCAGGGTGAGGTCTTTAGAAAGAAAACCACCAGAATAAGTCATTAGACAGAGTGACTCGCCCACTCCTCCTACTTTAGCTGAAGCTGAATGATGGGCTATTCTCCCACCCCACGCTGCTTCATACATGATCCCCTAATCTTTCTTCTGGGTTGACAAACCTCCCTACAGCTTCTCGGGCCAGAGTTCTATATCAGCAAAATCACTTTCACGAGAACCCCAATCCCGTTTCCCAGCAGGAACCCAGAATCAGGTTCCTATACACTGACACTAGCAAGTTTTTCCCTCAGGAAGTGAGTTATTTCATGGTACATACCATCATCCCTGTAAGATCCTCCCTGCAATTATATAAAAGAAAACATTATGAGAATCAGATTGTGCTGTGTGCTTCACACAGATCTGTTATTCTCTGGACAACGATAAAAAACCAGAAGGTGGTACAGCGATTGAGCCATAGGTCCAAAGACTAGCACAGAGGATAGCTATAGAAAAACCAAACCTTTATTCACAGAATTTACCTTTAATTTTATATGCAAATGCACAATGCTTAATCCAAGGAGGAAAACTGGTGTTGTGGAAAATGCCTCAGCATTCCAGTTGATAATGGATG
Source organism: Trachypithecus francoisi (assembly GCF_009764315.1). NCBI lineage: Eukaryota > Metazoa > Chordata > Mammalia > Primates > Cercopithecidae > Trachypithecus > Trachypithecus francoisi. The sequence continues at coordinate 40,708,824 of NW_022681459.1, read as the reverse complement.
CTGTCATTGAAAAGCACTCTAGTGTACCACATATAAGGTGGGAAGACACTCCTACTGAATTCCAGCTCCACAAAGAGAACAGGGTACATTGTACATAATGCACATTGCCAGATTTTCATATCAAAATTAATTGAGAAGTGAAGGAATCAGGAAAGCAACATTGCTACAGGAGACCAAAAAAGGGGATCTTACGTGGCCATCACCATCACAGTCAGCGCATCTTGTAAAGAGGCGATCCTCAGGGCAAGCTGGAAGGACACAGAGGAAAGATCAGTTCATTGGTGGTTGGTGACTGTGAGTCACTCAGGGAGCTTTGCTGGATGTGGTGTATGGAGGTTGATTAACAAGCATGGACTGAGTTGATGCTGGGCTATTCCCCTGAGTGGAACAGGGCAGAGAAGGGGAGCAGGAAAGACATGAGACATGGAGATCTTCGCCTTACACTAGAGGCATCAGACAGCAACAGAGAAGAGTCAACCCAAAATGAAACTAAAATGCACACTGAGGGTCAATGGAAGAGTGCCTTCCTCCCTCTCAAATGTTTTGAAACTCTTCGAAACGAACAGCATTTTCTTAACATATTCAAGACCCTGTCAGTACACTAGGATCCAATTACGCTGGTACTACATTTAGCATCTGTTTAAAAAAATTGTTACTTGATTAAAAGCCTATTAACGAAATGGACTCAATTTTACCCAAATTACTCTATTCTATTAAGCACACACTCTTTTTCATAGAAATCGTTTAAAAAATTAAATATTAATGTGCTACAATTAAAACTAGTCATGATTTCCTCTTTGTAAGTCTTTTTCTGGAACCAGGGTGTGTGCACAAAACCTATTGGGCTCCTGTAATCAGGGGCTTCAGCAGCTCCTGTGTCACTCTCCCTGAGGAGAGTCCCTAAAGATCAGGTGTCATTCAAACAGGCCAAGCTCATAGAGCCTGCTCTACCTACACCAATGAAGCTGAGAGACATGACTCTGAACACTTTCTGCCATGAGGATAAGTGTCCAGGTTCAAATATACACTGTTTACTGAAATGAGGAAATGTATACAAATAGAAATGGACAAATTCAGGAAAAAATGCCCATGCGGACAGGGGTGATTTTTTTGGTTAACTAGCTTACAAAAAAAAACATTTTATTTGATGCCACTTCATTGAGATATACAAAATAGTGGTATAAAAAAATCACAAATTTGGCCGGGTGCGGTGGCTCATGCCTGTTATTCTAGCACTTTGGGAGGCCGAGGTAGGAAGATGATGAGGTCAAGAGATTGAGACCACCTGGGCCACCATGGTAAAACCACGTCTCTACTAAAAATAAAAATTAAAAAATTAGCTGGGCATGGTGGCACAGGCCTGTACTCTCAGCTACTTGGAAGGCTAAGGCAGGAGAATCACTTGAACCTGGGAAGGGGAGGTTGCTGTGAGCAGGAGCCCATCACTGCACCCCAGTATGGTGACAGAGTGAAACTCCATCTCAAAAAGAAAAAACCACAAATTTATATTAGTCATGTTAAATCTAACTTATTAGCTGTCAACATAAAGATTCCAGAAAGTAAAGAGGGTACAAATAAGTTGAAAGGCATCCTGTATTCATGGATAGGAAGACTAAACATGACTAACAGACAATACTACACAAATGATCTACAGATTAAAAATAACTGCCGTCAAATTGGTAATAGCCATGTGTGCAGCAATGGAAGACATTCCTAAGAGTTTAATGAATTTTTATGCGCCTCAAATAACCATGGTAATATTGAAAAAGAATAGTGTTGCAGGACGCACATTCATGAGATTGAAATCTACAATAAAAAAAGAGAGAGAGAAACGGAGACAGCATGCTTCTAGCGTGGGGGCACCCGTAAGTATCACAGGTATAGAACAGAGCCCAGAATTAAATGCACACATACAGAGTCAGCTGACCTTCAAGAAAGGTGCCAAGAATACACAATGGGGAAAGGAAAGCCTCTTCCACAAATGATGATAAAACTGCATATTCTCATGAAAATGAAATGGAATGCTGACAGTGTGCTCAAGGTTGTGCTTCTCCCTCCATTTCCAAGACACTGGAGCTTTTGCAATGAGCCCAGAGTGATTTTCACTGTGTCCTCCACGCCCAGGGAGATGTCTTGATACCAGAGGTAAACAGCAAGGACAGACAAATGAATGTGCTGCCATGAAACCTAACAGTTCCTAAGGTGAGGATCCATTTCTCCTATGCATCTGGGCACACCGCAGAAGAATTCTGTCTCCAGGATTAAGTAACTGCCTGTGACAGAACTGCATCCCAAACCAAAGGTTCTGACATTTTGCAGTGGCAGAGGCAGAAAAGAGCAGGTGTTCTCAGAAAAATCGTCTTTAAATAATAAAGCAAGAAGAGGTGATTGAAAACACAGGATACTCAAAAGCCCATAAACATAGTACTTCTCACCATGATGACATTAAACTCTGAAAAGAACAAACTCAGCGTATATTTACTTTTTCTTTTTCTCTTTTTTTTTTTTTTTTGAGACGGAGTCTCGCTCTGCCGCCCAGGCTGGAGTGCTGTGGCCAGATCTCAGCTCACTGCAAGCTCCATCTCCCGGGTTCACGCCATTCTCCTGCCTCAGCCTCCCGAGTAGCTGGGACTACAGGCGCCCGCCACCTCGCCCGGCTAATTTTTTTGTATTTTTTTAGTAGAGACGGGGTTTCACCGTGTTAGCCAGGATGGTCTACGATCTCCTGACCTCGTGATCCGCCCATCTTGGCCTCCCAAAGTGCTGGGATTACCGGCTTGAGCCACCGCGCCCGGCCTTTCTCTTTCTAAACCCTCAGTCTCCCAAGCAGCAGGTATAACCTGAAGGTTGTTGGAAATGCTGTTTTATTAGATCCCACCAGAAGTCTTGTTGCCTATGTGGAAAGGCATCCTCTTCCCTGCTGAGATTCTCCAGAATCCATTCTTGTTTTTTTGTTTTTTGTTTTTTTTGAGATGAAGTCTCACTCTGTCGCCCAGGCTGGAGTGCAGTGGTGCGATCTTGGCTCACTGCAAGCTACGCTTCCTGTGTTCACGCCATTCTCCTGCCTCAGCCTCCCGAGCGGCTGGGACTACAGGCACCTGCCACCACGCCTGGCTAAATTTTGTATATTTAGTAGAGACGGGGTTTCAACCATTGTAACAATGGTTGCACAACCCTGCAAATACAGTAAAACACTGAGTCTCTCAAAACAAAACAACACTGAATCACCCACTTTAAATGGGTGAATTGTTTTGCATATCAACTATGTCTCAATAAAGCTTTTTTTAATAATAAAAAATACTTACAATAGCAATTTTGGGCTGTGTAGTTCATCTGCAATAGGAGAAAGAAAACGCCATAAGGAGCCAATCATGCTGGGTCCCATTTGCACAGGTCTTTTATTCACTTGGTGACATTAGAAAACCACATGTCAAACAGTAATCAAGTTACTGGCCCCCAGGTAAAGCATAGAAAATGTTTGTGGAAAAGGCAATGGATTTTCATGGAATATTTGCAAGTCCAAGTTGGCTGGCAAATACAAAATTATTTTTCAAGAAGAAAAAGTTGCTACTAAGAAATATGCTCACTACCAGACAGTTTGTAGGTGATGCTGTCATTTTTCACTGTCATCGTCAATCAGGCCTCAGTTGGTCATAAACTCAAATGACTGGTCGCTAGAGTCCATGATCAACTGAGGCTTGATTGACAATGGCAATCAAAAATGATATTCGCTTGATATTCCCCCAACCTAGAATATTATCTTACTCATCTGTTATGTACATGGTGAGATTTTTATATCTTCATTTCATTAATAAGGGAAGAAGCCCCAGAAAAAGCAAACAAACAAACAAAAACAAAAAAAGTATTTCTTCCAGGTAAAGGAGTGCATCTTACCATTTCCGGTAACATCTCCTCCACAGTATCAAGGTCTGGAACAGGAGCTAGGAGAACATAGAGTGACAGTCAGTGCATTGGTGCTGGTGAGATATCCCACAAGAAGCCTTGGGGGATATGGGGACCACAGCTGGAGTGTATACAGGTGGGTGTTGACAAGCATGAACTGAGTTGCTGCTGGACCATTCTCCTTGGTGTGGAAGGAAGGCAAAGGAGAGGAGCAGAAAGAAAGAGCCTGGCTTTCTAGCTAGGGCAACCTAACCAATGTGAAATATTCATGTTAAAAAAAATGGTTAATACAGAAAGGCACTGTATGGTTCAGTGAGACCGTGTCATCACACCTCCTGCCCATTTGAAGGTCCAGGCCAATCCTCTCATTTTTCAAAATGTTACAAGACCATTTAATTCTCTGGATTTACATATCCTGCTACTACATTTATCATCTATCCTGTTTTACTTTTTAAATTGGGTGAAACATGCATATTATTTTAGTTATTTAGTGTACATTTCAGTGAAATTGAATTCAGTGAGCTACATTCATGAGGCGGTGTCAATAATGAGAAAAATCTAGATTCATAATCTAAACTTAAAAAACAATGATTGCAGAAATCAATGGAACAGAAAACAGGAAATCATCCGAGAAAATCAACAAAACAAAAAGCCAGTTCTTTGAAAACATCAGAAACATTGACAAACCTCTACCTTGGCTACCCACAGAGGAAAGAAAGATGTTACAATGTACTAATAGTATCAATTGAGGAGGAGTTAAATCAAAAAATAATAAGGAATATTCTGAACACCTCTATGCCCACAATTTGATCAATTAGATGAAATGAGCTAACTCATTTTTATCTATTTTAGAAGACCAAAAGTCTGCTGGGGAAAAATAGATCATTTGAATAGGCCTATATTTATTTTAAAAATTGAATCAATAATTAATAATCTTTTGAAAAAAGGAAAAACCAAAAAAGCATATGGTTTTGGTTTCACTTGGAAAAATATTCTACCAAAATTCTTTTTTTTTTTTTTTTTTTGCAACACAGTCTTGCTCTGTCACCAAGCTGGAGTGCAGTGGTGTGATCTTGGCTCACTGCAACCTCTGACTCCCTGGTTCAAGCAATTCTCCTGCCTCAGCCTCCCAAGTAGCTGGGATTACAGGCACAGGCCACCACGCCCAGCTAGCTTTTGCATTTTTAGTAGAGACAGGGTCTCACCATGTTGGCGAGAATGGTCTTGATCTCCTGACCTTGTGATCTGCCTGCCTCAGCTTCCCAAAGTGCTGGGATTACAGGTGTGAGCCACCGTGCCCAGCCCCAAAATTTTTACAAAGAAAAACCTGGTCTTATCATATAAGCAAATAATCACAATCCTAAGTATTCCCTTAGTTACATTTTAAAAATTATGTTTCCACACTTTTACACTGTTGGTGGGACTGTAAACTAGTTCAACCATTGTGGAAAACAGTGTGGCGATTCCTCAAGGATCTAGAACTAGAAATACCATTTGACCCAGCCATCCCATTACTGGGTATATACCCAAAGGATTATAAATCATGCTGCTAGAAAGACACATGCACACGTATGTTTATTGCAGCACTATTCACAATAGCAAAGACTTGGAATCAACCCAAATGTCCATCAGTGACACACTAGATTAAGAAAACGTAGCATATATACACCATGGAATACTATGCAGCCATAAAAAAGGATGAATGTGTGTCCTTTGTAGGAACATGGATGCAGCTGGAAACCATCATTCTCAGCAAACTATCACAAGAACAGAAAACCAAACACCACATGTTCTCACTCACAGGTGGGAACTGAACAATGAGATCACTTGGACACAGGAAGGGGAACATCACACACTGGGGCCTATTGTGGAGAGGGGACAAGGGGGAGGGATAGCATTAGGAGATATACCTAATGTAAATGATGAGTTAATGGGTACAGCATACCAACATGGCACATGTATACATATATAACAAACCTGCACGTTGTGCACATGTACCCTAGAACTTAAAGTATAATAATAAAAATAAATAAAAATTATGTTTCCAAACAAGACACAGCAAGGTTTTTAATAGCTATATTCATAATTGCCCAAACTGAAGGCAAATATCTAAACATTTGAGGTGTCCTTTACTATTAAAAGTGAACCAAGCCTGGGCAACATGGTGAAACCCCATCTTGACAAAAAAAAAAAAATATATATATATATATATGTATGTATTTTATATATATATATATATATGTATATAAAAATTAGCTTGGCATGATGCCTTAGTGCCAGTTACTTCGGAGCCTGAGGTCGGGGGAACACCTGAACCTGAAGAGGTCAAGGTTGCAGTGAGCTGTGATTGCACCAATGCACTCTTGGATGACAAAGTGAGGCCTTGTCTCAAAAAAAATAAAACAATAATTTTGAATTTTGAATTTAAGAAATCTCTGGCCAGGCGTGGTGGCTCACGCATGTAATCCCAGCACTTTGGATGGCTGAGGCAGGTGGATCGCAAGGTCTGGAGATAGAGACCATCCTGGCTAACATGGTGAAACACGCCGGTACTAAAAATACAAAAAATTAGCCAGGTGAGGTGACACGCACCTGTAGTCCTAGCTACTCAGGAGGCTGAGGCAGGAGAATCGCTTGAACCCGGGAGGCAGAGGTGGCAGTGAGCCAAGATCGCACCACTGCACTCCAGCCTGGGCAACAGAGTGAGACTCCATCTAAAACAAACAAACAAAAAAATCCAAATATTTGGGACTGAATTATCCCAATTATTAGCTACCTAAAGGGATGGGAGAAAAGAAACAATCTGGCCCTTACCTGGTTCCTTCATTTAGGTACCAAACCAGCTGGATAAGCAAGGCTAGAGAATGGAATGGGAACTCCAAAACTGGGCTATTTGAATTTTCATTGAGAAAAGGAAGAGACTAGATCAAAAAAGCCTCAATGTCTAAGACAAGAGGCAGAGCCAACCTTTGCCCCCCATGCCCAGACCTGGGAAAGCTGGCTATGGGCAGGATGGAGCTGGAAGCTGAGGATGTCTCTGGGGATGAGGGTGTGGGAAGGGGGTGAGGTGGCCAGAGGTGTGCCAGAGAGTAAATGGAACCCAAGGCCTTTTTACCTGTGGGCATCTTTTTCCTGCTGATATGCTGCAGGTTGTGGCCCTTGGTGGCTCCCACATGCAGCTTGCCAGGATGTACAGTAGTAGGCACTGATTTTGCAGTAACTACAGACTTATAATTATCTTCATAGTTGCATGCTGCCTCCCCACCGTGCGACTCACAGCTTACTTTGGGGCACACACAGCAGTTCAGTATACACCCCATGGGATATTATATGCCTGTGCAGCTCTGGGGAAGTTAAATCTGTTGTCCTAGGAGCCTAGGAGCCTACTGAGGCCAGCAGAGCACTTCTGCAAGCAGCCTTATCCCAGGCAGATCTGGGGCCTCAACCCTTCTCTGCTGCCACCTGCCATCAATCCTAAAAAGGAATGAATGATTCGAGACACAACACAGTCGGAGCTCCTCCTTCTCTGCCTCGTCGCTACTGACTGAGGGCTGCTGGCCCTGGCTGGTGCCTATAACCCACAAAGATTCTATGTCACCTGGTTACCAGGAAACAGCCAGGCCAGGCTTGTGACTCACAATGTCCAGCCCCACAGCCCCACCCAAGGCCTCACAATGCCCATCCCTGCTGCTGCCCACCTTGTGGCCACCCAGTCCCTCTGTGCTGACTGCACTACTCAGGCTTTTATTCACCCTGGGCTGCGTGAGCTTTCCAGTCCTGAGAAAAGTGCAGGGAGGTTGTTATTGGAAGTCACACTTGGCAAGAAACTCAATATAAAACCCCGGTGCAGCCAGGCGCAGTGGCTCACGCCTGTAATCCTAGTACTTTGGGAGGCTGTGGGTGGGGGGGGGGATCACCGAGGTCAGGAGTTCGAGACCAGCCTGGCCAACATGGTGAAACCCTATCTCTGCTGAAAATACAAAACGTTAGGTCTGCGTGGAACCCCATCTCTACCAAAAATACAAAATGTTAGCTCTGTGTGGTGGCAGGCATCTGTACTCCCAGCTACTCAGGAAGTTGAGGCAGGAGAATTGCTTGAATCCAAGAAGCTGAGGTTGCACAGTGAGCCGAGATCGCTCCCTTGCACTCCAGCCTGGGTGGCAAGGGTGAAACTGTCTAAAAAAAAAAAAAAAAAAAAAAAAAAAAGAAAGAAAGAAAACCCCAATTACTAAAGTCAGTTCCACCAGCATTTCTGTTTTTCAGAGTCTGATAGCTTTCATTTGCTCACCAAATGTAGTTATACACAAATTTTTGACTGCTTTTCTAACTAAATGCTTCTCTCCTGTCTTACAAGTGTTAGTTCTTGTCTGCAACTTGACCATAGCTACGCCCAGGGCCCTGGTCCCACTCTCAATAGAAAGTCATGGCTGTGTATCCTGAATGAAAGCCTGGGAGACATCACACTTTCCCCTCCTGGTCTATAAAATAGGGACTGAACACATCCTTCCCAGCTCTGTAATGCTAGGACCTACCAACTCCCTTTTCTCCTTCTGTTTCTTCTTTCCATGGCAGGGGTATTCAGATATTTCTTTTATTTACTTATTTATTTATTCTTTGAGATGGAATGTCACTCTGTTGACCAGGTTTGAGTGCAGTAGAACGATCTCGGCTCACTGCAACCTCCACCTCCCAGGTTCAAGCGATTCTCCAGCCTCAGCCTCCCGAGTAGCTGGGACTACAGGGGCACACCACCACATCTGGCTAATATTTGTATTTTTTGGTAGAGATGAGGGTTTCAGCATGTTGGTCAGGCTGGGCTTGAACTCCTTACCTCAGGTGATCCACCCGCCTCGGCCTCCCAAAGTGCTCGGATTACAGGCATGAGCCACCACACCCGGCCTCAGATATTTCTTTTACTAACAAATCGTAAAGCATTATTATCTTATACAAAATTGAGAACCCCGCAGTGGGGTACCATTGTCCTCATTGGATAAGGATGAATAGTCAACATCTGGCAAGCATTATGTGCCTGACACTGTTCCAACTGTGGCATACTCATTTTACCCTCAGAAATAGTCCCATTTTACAGATTTTACAGAATAAATATACACATGTGAATACACATTTCTTTGATCTCACTGGAGACTGGGCATTCATCCACTTGATAAATACACCCTGAGCATTTTCATTTCTAAGAATTGGTGCTTGGCCGGGCGCGGTGGCTGAAGCCTGTAATCCCAGGACTTTGGGAGGCCGAGACGGGCAGATCACGAGGTCAGGAGATCGAGACCATCCTGGCTAACACGATGAAACCCCATCTCTACTAAAAAACAAACCACCAAAAAAACTAGCCGGGCGAGGTGGCGGGCGCCTGTAGTCCCAGCTACTCGGGAGGCTGAGGCAGGAGAATGGTGTAAACCTGGGAGGCGGAGCTTGCAGTGAGCAGAGATCTGGCCACTGTACTTCAGTCTGGGCGACAGAGCGAGACTCTGTCTCAAAAAAAAAAAGAAAAGAATTAGTGTTTTGAATCCTTTGCCCATTTATTTCTTAGTGCCTTCCTATTTTTCTTATCAACCTGAATTTTTGTACATTTTATTTTTCCCAAATTTCCATTGGCAAATACTGACAAATGTCTTTTTTTTTTTTTTTTGAGATGGAGTCTAGCTCTGTTGTCCAGGCTGGAGTTCTGTGGCGTGATCTTGGCTCATTGCAACCTCTGCCTCCCAGGTTCAAGTGATTTTCCTGTCTCAGACTCCTGAGTAGCTAGGATTATAGGCACCTGCCACCATGTCCAGCTAATTTTTGTATTTCACGTTGAGACGGGGTTTCACTGTGTTGGCCAGGCTGGTCTCGAACTCCTGATCTTGTGATCCGCCCACCTCGGCCTCCCAAAGTGCTGGGATTACAAGCGTCAGCCACAGCACCTGACCCTGATAAATGTCTTAATTCTTTTTCTTGTTTAATAGATTTTTGTATTTCGTAATCAAATCAATTCATTTTCCCTTGTGATTCTGTCATTGCTTTTAAACACAGACCATGCCCTTCCCGAGATGTGGTGTCACTTTTACTTTCTTTTAGCATTTTTTGTGATGTATTTTCTTTTCTTTTTCTAAAAACATATTTTAAATCTCTATAGGGCAAACAATGTTCAAATAAAATACAATGCAAGCCACAAATGTGATCCATATATGTAATTTTATTTTATTTATTTTTATTTATTATTATTTTTTTGAGACCGAATCTCACTCTGTCACCCAGGCTGGAGTACAGTGGCGTGATCTCATCTCACTGCAACCCCCGCCTCTGCCTTCTGGGTTCAAGTGATTCTCCTGTCTCAGTCTCCCGAGTAGCTGGGATTACATGCGCACATCATCATGCCTGGCAAATTTTTGTGTTTTTAGTAGAGACGGGGTTTTACTATGTTACCCAGGCTGGTCTCAAACTCCTGGGCTCAAGCAATCCGCCCGCCTCAGCCTCTCAAAGTGCTGGGATTACAGGTGTGAGCCACCATGCCCAGCCTACACATGTAATTTTAAATCTTTCCAGTGGCTACTTTTTCTTTTTTTTTTTTTTTAAGACAGATTCTTGCTCTGTCACCCAGGCTGGAGTGCAGTGGCACAATATCGGCTCACTGAAAGCTCCGCCATTCAGGTTCATGCCATTCTCCTGCCTCAGCCTCCTGAGTAGCTGGAACTACAGACGCCCGCCACCACACCCAGCTAATTTTTTTGTATTCTTAGTAGAGACGGGGTTTCGCCGTGTTCGCCAGGATGGTCTCCATCTCCTGACCTCGTGATCTGCCCCCCCGGGCCTCCCAGAGTGCTGGGATTACAGGCATAAGCCACTGGGCCCGGCTTTTTTTTTTTTTTTTTTTTTGAGATGGAGTTTCGCTTTCTTTCCCAGGCTGGAATGTGACCGCGCGATCACAGATCACCAGAACCTCCGCCTCCCGGGTTCAAGCGATTCTCCTACCTCAGCCTCCTGAGTAGCTGGGATTACAGACGTGCACCACCATGCCCAGGTAATCTTTGTAGTTTTAGTAGAGACAGGATTTTGCCATGTTGGCCAGGCTGGTCTCGAACTCCTAACCTCAGGTGATCCACCCGCTTCGGCCTTCCAAAGTGCTGGAATTACAGACATGAGCCACCGCCCCCAACCCCAGTGGCTACATTTTTTTTAAAAGTAAAAAGGATAGGTAGGAGCATAGAGGATTTTTAGGGCAGTGAAACTATTCTGCGTGATACCACAATGGTGGACACATGTCATTATACATTTGTCAAAACCCACAGAATATCCAACACCAAGAGTGAGCCCTAATGTAAACCAGGAACTTTGAGTGATATTTGCGTGTCAGTGTAGACTCATCAATTTCAGCAAATGGATCTCTCTGGAACCAGAGGTCGTGTATGTATGGGGACAGCAGATATGTGGGAACTCTGTTTCTGCCCAGTTTTGATGTGAACTTAAAACTGTCCTAAAAAATAACAATTTAGCTGGGCGCAGTGGCTCATGCCTGTAATCCCAGGGCTTTAGGAGGCTGAGGTGGGAGGATCGCTTGAGCTCAGGAGTTTGAGACCAGCCTGGGCAGCATGGCAAAACCACGTTTTGTATTTTTCTACAAAAAAAACCCCACAAAAATTAGCCGGATGTGGTGACGCACACCTGCAGTCCCTGCTACTGCAGAGGCTGAGGTGGGAGCATTGCTTGAACCTTGGGGGTGGAGGGCAGTGGAGGTTGCAGTGAGTGGAGATTTTGCCACTGCACTCTAGCCTGGGTGACACAGTGAGACCCTGTCTTAAAAAAAGAAAAAAATTATTATTAAAAATAATTCAAAATTATTAAAACATCAAAAGAAACAGGTGAAAGTAATTTTAATAACATATTTTGTTGTCCCAATATATTCAAAAATATCATTTAATATATAATCATTTATATAAAAATAATTAATGAGGCTAGGAGCAGTAGCACACACCTGTAATCCCAGCAATTTGGGAGGCTGAGGCAGATGGATGGCTTGAGCTCAGGAGTTTGAGACCAGCCTGGTTAACACGGCAAAAACCTGTGTCTATAAAAAACAAAAACAAAAATTAGCTGGGTGTGGTGGGGTGAGACTGTAGTCCCAGCTACTCAGGAGGCTGAGGTGGGGGCATCACTTGAGCCCGTGAGGTCAAGGCTGCAGTGAGTCATGATTGCATCACTGCACTCCAACCTGGGTGACAGAGTGAGATGCTGTCTCAATACACAAATAAATAAAATTAGTTAATGAAACGTTTTACTTTTTCTGGTACTAAGCCATCAAAATTTGGTTTGTATTTTACAATTGCAGCATGTCTCCATGCTTGCTATGACAAGCCACGTTGTCACGGCTCAAAAGCTTCTGTGGCTCATGGCCACTGGGTTCGTCCTCTCAGGACTAGAGCTTGGTTTGACTCCATGGGAGGACAGACAGAATAGGGTCTTGTGGCCTGCTTTACTCTCTCCTTCATCTTCATGTCCCCTCTACTCCTCTCTTGAAAATTCACACCCAGCCAACTTCTGTTTTCTCTTTTTGAGACAGAATCTGGCTCTGTCACCCAGGCTGGAATGCAGTGGCACCAATCTCGGCTTGTTGCAGCCTCAACCTCCCAGGTTCAAGCAATTCTTGTGCCTCAGCCTCTCGAGTAGCTGGGACTACAGGCGCAGACCACCATGCCCAGCTAATTTTTGTATTTATTAGTAGAGATAGGGTTTTACCATGTTGGCCAGGATGGTCTCAAACTCCTGACCTCAAGTGATCCGCCTGCCTCGGCCTCCCAAAGTGCCAGGTGCCAGGATTACAAGCATGAGCCACCACGCCCGACTGAACTTTTTCGTGCTTTTCCTGGTGATCTCCACCTGGCTCTCTTGTGTCAGCCAGAGCGGCCTCTTGGCTTTCCGCCCCCTCTGTTACTCTGCCCAGGGCTTCCATTGGTCCTCGGCTGGCACCTTGCATGCCTCCGCCTTCAGACTGTGGCTCTCACCCAGGAGCTCCGCACCTGGGACATCCCAGTATCTCCGCCCCTGCGGCTCCCAGCTCTGGTGACAGCCTCAGTAATAACACAATTCTGAAATATATTCCTACCAGCCAGCACTTAGTAGGCAACGCCAGGCATTCTGCTGACCCAGGGTACATTCTCTTATCCTTCCAACCGTCTTGAGGGCAGGAACCATTTTGCACATAAGGCTGTCCTATCAGTCAGTTAGCACTGACAGGTCCCAGGCTGTGTTCAAGGCAGGGGAAGGAGCTTGGGGGTCCTTAGACAAAAGCCCTGGGGGTCCTAGAGAGTTGAGCCAGGTTTATTAAAAATTCCTCCATGTTGGCCAGGTGTGGTGGCTCACATGCCTAATCCCAGCACTTTGGGTGGCCGAGGTGGGAGGATTGCTTGAGGCCAGGAGTTCCAGATCAGTCTGGTCAGCATAGCAAAACCCCGTCTCTATTTAATTCAAAATAAGAAAAAAAAAAAAGAAAATTAAAAAAAATTTCCTCCATTTTGCTGGAAAGAGGATCTCAGTGTATTCCCTTTCCTGCCACCTGCGAACAGGCGGGCGCCCCCGCAGTAAGAAGGCCTGGAGGTGGGAGCCTCCTGCTGCCCCAGATCATTCTCCCGGCAGGTCACCTCCCTGTCCCAGGTAGGGTGCGCTTGGTGACCACAGCGAAAAATCCTCGAGGGGAGGAGAGAACTGGGCGGGGCGGGGCAGGGCCAGTGCCTCTCCCGTCGGGGCGGGACCAACATCTGGCACAGCAGGCATAACCAGGCGGCAGCGGATACCAGGCGGCGGCGGGCGGACCTGCGCCCGCGGGCACCATGAGCGGTCCAGTCGGGGACCTGAGCCCCCAGCAGCAGGAGGCGCTGGCCAAGGTGAGGGGCATCGCGGGCTGGGAGGCTTGGGGAGGGGCCCTGAGCAGCCTGGCGCTGCCCAACTTGGCTGGAGCCCCCATGGTACGGGCTGGAACACCCAGCCTGGAGAGAGCGCCGGTGTTCTGCCCTCTGGTCCTGCCTGCGGTTGCTGAGGCCGCTACGTGCAGCACGCGGGACAGGAGTCTCTCTCTGGGTGACCTGGGGCCGAATCCAGTCTTCTGACCTTGCTTGCTCTCCACCACCCGGCCCTGGTACTTGTTCCCCGGTTGTGGGGGAGGGATTGGCGCTGCCATCCGGCTGCTGGGGCAGCCTTGGGTAGACAGACTCCTTTTCATGCTCAGGTTGCAACATTTGTTTGTTTGGTTTCTCTTTGTGATTTGTTCATAGGGCCCAAACTTCCCTATCTGTAATCTTTTTTTTTTTTTTTTTTTGAGATGGAGTCTTGCTCTGTCCTCCAGGCTGGAGTGTAATGACACAATCTCTGCTCACTGCAACCTCCGCCCCCTGAGTTCAAGCGATTCCCCTGCCTCAGCCTCCCAAATAGCTGGGGCTACAGGTGCCCGCCACCACACCCGACTAATTTTTGTATTTTTAGTAGAGATGGGGTTTCACCATATTGGCCAGGCTGGTCTCAAACTCCTGACCTTATGATCCACCCGCCTTGGCCTCCCAAAGTGCTGGGATTACAGGTGTGAGCTACTGTGCCTGGCCTCATATTTCTAATCCCAAATTTGGATTCACAGATTCACCTTCAAACCCAGCCCTTGCCTTCAGCTCTGTTAGTCCCCAGGGAAGTGAGATCTCCTCTCTTTCTCAGACCCAAGCCTTAGTCTCAGACCCAAACTCTAAATGACATCCTTCAACTCTGCCAGTAGGAAAAGGCACGCTGACTCCCCGATAGCCCCAACAGATGTCCTGATAAGGCATTCGTGGCTTCTCTTTCAGCCCATGTCTGTTGATCTCTGCCTCTGTTTTTCCACACAGCCTCCACTGTCTGGGGCATCAGGCAATCCACGCTGGCTGAGTGCTCACATTTATCTGACACCTGCTTGGAGCCAAGTCTGCTAAGTGTTTTACGTGCACAAACTCCTTTGGTTGGCACAAGTTTATTATTATCCCCATTTCACAGATAAGGAAACTAAGGCTCAGAGAGGTTTGATAACTTGCCTCTAAATCTAAACCCTTAAGATGCAGTATCAGGGACAACATTCCTAAAACGCTCTAGCTGGCCTGCAGCAGAATCTCCCAGGGATACTTGAAAAAATAAGGCTGTCAGTCGGGCGTGGTGGCTCATGCCTGTGATGACAGCACTTTGGGATGCCAAGGCGGGCAGATTGAGCCAAGGAGTTTGAGACCAGCCTGGGCAACATGGCAAGACCCCATCTCTACAAAAAGTACAACAATTAGCTGAGCGTCTTGTGTGCCTGTGGTCCCAGCTACTTGGGAGTCTGGGCTGGGAGGATCTACTGAGCCCGGGAGGTGGAGGTTGTAGTGAGCCAAGATCACACAACTACACTCCAGCTTGGGCAACAGAGTGAGATCCTGTCTCAATAATAATAATAATAATAATAATAGTAAAATAATAAAAATCATAGTAAAATAAAAATTAAAAATATAAGGATGCCAGGGCCCCACCTTAGACATGTAGAATGGGAGTCTGTGTGTAGGGCACCCTCAAATTTTGGGAAGGACCCAACTCTTTTTCCTATGTTGGGCTGGAGGGTTCCCTGTTTTCAGATGGCAAAGTTGTTCAGGGCAGCACCCTGCATGGTCTCCGAGTGGAGTTGACTGGTGGATGAGGTGGGAAAGGTTAGGGGCGGGGTTGGTGGCCCCAGAGGTCATGAGAGTTCCACTGACCATCAGCTCCTCCCCCGCTCAGTTCCGGGAGAACCTCCAGAACCTGCTGCCCATGCTGCCCATGCTGCCCAATGCTGCCCAATGCTGATGACTACTTTCTCCTACGCTGGCTGCTAGGTGAGGCTTGCAGGGACCAGGGGAGGCGGAGAGGGAGGGAAGGAAGGAGGGTCTCAGGAGAGGAGTGGGAGGCTTTGGGGAACGAAGCTGTAGAGTAGTAAAGAACACAAGCTTGCCGGGCGCGGTGGCTCACGCCTGTAATCCCAGCACTTTGGGAGGCCGAGGCGGGCTGATCACCTGAGGTTGGGAGTTCGAGATCAGCCTGACCAACGTGGGGAAACCCTGTCTCTACTAAAAATACAAAATTAGCCAGTGTGGTGGCACATGCCTGTAATCTCAGCTACTCAGGAAGCTGAGGCAGGAAAATTGCTTGAACCCGGGAGGCGGAGGTTGCAGTGAACTGAGATCCCACCATTGCACTCCAGCCTGCGCATCAAGAGTGAAGCTCCATCTCAAAAAAAAAGAACACAGCCTCTGGAATCAGCCTGCTCTGACTAGAATCTGAGCTCCCCTGTGTTTGAGCACAGCACAAAACCCCACTGGGCCTCAGTTTCTTCATCTGTCAAGAAGGGATGAGGCAACAGGTGGGCACAGCGCCGGGGTGAGGTTACAGCGAACAACCAGGACATCCTTAGGACTTAATTGGCCTCTGGCCTGGCCAGCCCTTGGGGCAGATATTGCGGAGCACTGTCTTCAGTACTTGCCTTTGGGTCTACCTCCAGTTCCCTGAGGACAGGGCTCTGTTGTCCCCTAAAGGAACTGAGGTGCCCTAGTGCACTGAGCAGGTGCCCAGCAAACACTTAAGGAATTGGATTTAGTGAATGGTAGAGAAGCAGTTTCTTCTAGGAATTACAGCAGCAGGTCTAAAAAAATAACAAGCCAGATGCGATGGCTCACACCTATAGTCCCAGTGCTTTGGGAGGCTGAGGCGGGCAGATTGCTTGAGCTCAGGAGTTCAAGACCAGCCTGGGCAACATGGTGAAACCTCATCTCTACAAAATATACAAAACTTACACTTTGGGAGGCCGAGACGGGCGGATCACGAGGTCAGGAGATCGAGACCATCCTGGCTAATATGGTGAAACCCCGTCTCTACTAAAAAATACAAAAAACTAGCCGGGTGAGGTGGCGGGCGCCTGTACTCCCAGCTACTCGGGAGGCTGAGGCAGGAGAATGGCGTAAACCCAGGAGGCGGAGCTTGCAGTGAGCTGAGATCCAGCTACTGCACTCCAGCCTGGGCGACAGAGCCAGACTCCGTCTCAAAAAAAAAAAAAAAAAAAAAACCAAACTTAGCTGGGTGTACTGCTGAGCACCTGTAATCCCAGCTACTCAGGAGGCTGA
Organism: Trachypithecus francoisi; assembly: GCF_009764315.1. Lineage (NCBI taxonomy): Eukaryota > Metazoa > Chordata > Mammalia > Primates > Cercopithecidae > Trachypithecus > Trachypithecus francoisi. The sequence continues at coordinate 40,691,788 of NW_022681459.1, read as the reverse complement.
GGTGAGAGGATCACTTGAGCCCGGGAGGTGGAGGATGCAGTGAGCTGAGCTTGCACCACTGCACTCTGTTGCCTGGCAACAGAGTGAAACCCCATCTCAAAATACTAATGATAGTAATAGTAACAGACACTGCCCCAGGGCTTAGGGAAAAATTCATCTTAACTCATTATGCCTCATGGAATGGATTTTGAACTTGAGATGGGTGAGAAGTCAGGAGTCAGCCCAGAAAGCATACATACAGTGCATTAAAACACTGGCTTTGGAATGGGGCAGAGCTGCGACTGAGTTCCAGAGCTAGCAGTGTGCCCATGGCAAGCCGTTCACTGTCTCAACCTCACTTTCCTCTTCTGTGTAATGGACATAATACTGGTCCCTACCTTCAGGGTGCTGTGAGTCAGATGAGGTCGGAGTTGCACACAGCGCCTGAGAAAAGGAAGTCCCTACCAGGGACTAATTCTTCCTCTGAATTGTTCTGTCTGTTTTGTTTTTGTTTTTCAATATTTTGGCCAGGCCCTATGACTCATGCCTGTAATCCCAGCAGTTTGGGAAGCTGAGAGGGGCGGATCACTTGAGGCCAGGAGTTTGAGACCAGCCTGGCCAACATAGCGAAACCTCATCTCTACAAAAATGCAAAAATTAGCCGGGTGTGGTGGCACGTGCCTATAGTTCCAGCTACTCAGGAGGCTGAGGCACGAGAATCACCTGAACCCAGGAGGCGGAGGTTGCAGTGAGCCGAGATCATGCCATCGTACTCCAGCCTGGTCAACACAGCGAGACCCTGTCTTAAAAGTATATATATATGTGTGTGTGTGTGTGTGTGTGTGTGTGTGTGTGTACATATATATATCAACTTAAATTTTTAGAATAGTTTTAGATTTTCAGAAAATTGCAAATATAGTGCAAAAAGTTCCCACATACTCTGCACCTAGTTTTCTTTTTTATTAACATCCTCTTCTTATGATGATGATGGTACATTTGTTAGAATTAATAAACCAATATGGATACATTATTATTAACTACAGTTCATATAATATTTGGATTTCCTTCATTTTTCTCTTCCAGGATCCCATCCAGGATCACACATTATATTTAGTTGTCTTGCCCTCCTTGAGACCCCTTGACTGTGGCACTTTCTATTTGTTTTTGACAAGGGAATATGTCATTACCCCCAGCCTGGACTAAAGAAGGAGTTGGGACAGTTGATTTCTTGAAGCCCCTTGATACAGCATCAGCCCTCTCTCCTCCTTTAGAGTCTTTTTGGGTTTAAAACCCAGCTTTGGGGGTGCTTGGTGTGTCCTTGATAAAGGAGTGGGATTGCAGGTACCTAGGCTTCCAGGTCATAGGAAAGAAAAAGGATCCAAGATCGGGAAGGGGGCTGGGTATCCTGATGCCTCCCACCTCATGCCATGGGTGATGGGACCTGCTGGCATGGCCCCATCGTCCACTTCAGCATCAGCTCCACTACTCCCGGCGTCACTAACCCAAGACCCAGGCAAACGGGAGGGCTACTCCTGAGGCTGAGCTTGGCAGAGGACCCTCTCCCGGGCCTCATGCTGAGGGGCTTTTCCCAACCCTCCTTCTGAAGTTCTTTTCCTTTGTTTATTTTTATTTTTATTTTTATTTTTTGTAGACGCAGGGTCATAGAGTCTCACTACATTGCCCAGGCTGGTCTCGAACCCTTGGACCCAAAATGATCCTCCTGCCTCTCAAAGTGCGGGGATTACAGGCATGAGCCACTCTGCCTGACCCCCTCTGTTTTTCCTTATCTTCATCCCACATCTGTCTGTCAGTTCCATTAGTTTCATCTGATACCAGTTCCATCAGGGCAGGGATGTGCCTGCCGTGGTCCCCTCTGCCTGGCACATAGTAGGTGCTACTGAAAAAAAAAACAACAACAACTCTGTCCTCATATCCCATGAGCATTGCCCAAACCACTGTCTATAGGACAAGAAACCACACTCTGGTTCCTAATTGAAAAATCTCCTATAGCCAGGCACGGTGGCTCGCTCCTGTAATTCTGGGATTTTGGGAGGCCAAGGCAGGAGGATTGCTTGACCCATGAGTTCAAGACCAGTCTGGGCAACATGATGAAACCATATCTCTACAAAAAATTCAAAAATATGCCCGACGTGTTGGTGCATGCTTGCAGTTCCAGCTATTTGGGAGGCTGAGGTAGGAGGATGGCTTGTCTCAAAAAACAAACAACAAAACAGAAAATCATCTATAAATTGATTCTTTTTTAGGCCTATAAGAGAAGATTATGAACAAATATCCATTAATAAATTTGAAAATCCAAGTGAAGAAAGACACATTCCTAGAAAATAATATATAAGACCAAAATCCAGCAAGAAGAAATAGAAAATGTCATCAGACCAATAAATATTAGAGAAATCGAAATGGCAGCAAAAACTTCCCCTCCCCCAAAACTCAGACTCCAGTGGTTCTACAGATGAATTCCTCTGGAGTTTTAAGACCAGCTGGCCGGGCGCAGTGGCTCACGCCTGTAATCCCAGCACTTTGGGAGGCCAAGATGGGTGGATCACCTGGGGTCAGGAGTTCGAGAAAAGCCTGACCAACATGGAGAAACCCCGTCTCTACTGAAAATACAAAAATTAGCCACGCATGGTGGTGGGCACCTGCAATGCTGGCTACTCGGGAGGCTGAGGCAGGAGAATCGCTTGAACCTAGGAGATAGACGTAGCAACAAGCCGAGATTGGCCGGGCGTGGTGGCTCAAGCCTGTAATCCCAGCACTTTGGGAGGCCGAGATGGGCGGATCACGAGGTCAGGAGATCGAGACCATCCTGGCTAACACGGTGAAACCCCGTCTCTACTAAAAAGTACAAAAAACTAGCCGGGCGAGGTGGCGGGCGCCTGTAGTCCCAGCTACTCGGGAGGCTGAGGCAGGAGAATGGCATAAACCCGGGAGGCAGAGCTTGCAGTGAGCTGAGATCCGGCCACTGCACTCCAGCCTGGGTGATAGCGAGACTCCGTCTCAAAAAAAAAAAAAAGTAGGCCAAGATTGTACCATCACACTCCAGACTGGGCAACAGAGAGAGACTACGTCTCAAAAAACAAACAAACAAACAAACAAAAACAGTTAATTTCTAGCTCATACAATTGTTTAAGAACCTATGAGAAAGTTACCTTATAAGGTTTGAGTAAGTTTGATTTCAAAGCTAGATCAGTACAATTTTTATTTTTATTTTTATTTTTTATTTTTTATTTTTTTGAGACGGAGTCTTGCTCTGTCGCCCGAACTGGAGTGCAGTGGCCGGATCTCAGCTCACTGCAAGCTCCGCCTCCCGGGTTCACGCCATCCTCCTGCCTCAGCCTCCCGTGTAGCTGGGACTACAGGCGCCGCCACCTCGCCTGGCTAGTTTTTTATATTTTTTTAGTAGAGATGGGGTTTCACCGTGTTAGCCAGGATGGTCTCGATCTCCTGACCTCGTGATCCGCCCATCTCGGCCTCCCAAAGTGCTGGGATTACAGGCTTGAGCCACCGCGCCCGGCCGATCAGTACAATTTTTAAAATTTCATTTTATTATTATCATTTTTTTGAGACAGAGTCTTGCTTTATTGCTAAGGATGGAGTGCAGTGGTGCAATTTCGGCTCACTGGAAACTCCACTTCCCAGGTTCAAGTGATTCTCGTGCCTCAGCTTCCTGGCTAGCTGGGATTACAGGCACGAACCACCACACTCGGCTAATTTTTTGTATTTTTAGTAGAGACAGGGTTTCACCATGTTGGCCAAGCTGGTCTTGAACTCCTGACCTCAGGTGATCTGCTTGCCTTGGCCTCCCAACGTGCTGAGATTACAGGCAGGAGCCACCGTGCCCGGCTAATACAAGTTTTTAAAAAAGAAAATTCTCAGCCTATTTTACTTATGAATGTAGATATAAAGAAGTCTAAATCAGGCCAGGCACGGTGGCTCACACCTGTAATCCCAGCACTTTGGGAGGCTGAGGCAGGTGGACCACCTGAGGTCGGGAGTTCCAGACCAGCCTGACCAACATGGTGAAACCCCATCAATTTAAAAAAAAAAAAAAAAAGAGTAGTCTAAATCAATATTATGTAGTAGAATCCAATAAGACATTAAAATTATGCAGCGTGACTGGCTGGGTGTGGTGGCTCACACCTGTCATCCCAACACTTTGGGAGGCCAAGGCAGGCAAATCACAAGGTCAGGAGATCAAGACCATCCTAGCTAACAGGGTAAAACCTCGTCTCTACTGAAAATACAAAAACATTAGCTGGGCGTGGTGGCAGGCGCCTGTAGTCCCAGCTACTCAGGAGGCTGAGGCAGGAGAATGGCTTGAACCCGGGAGGGAGAGCTTACAGTGAGCCGAGATCGCACCACTGCACTCCAGCCTGTGCGACAGAGCGAGACTCCATCTAAAAAAAAAAAAAATTATGCAGCGTGACCTAGGGAAGTTTATCTTAGGTATGTAAGAATACTTCAACAACAGAATATCTATCAGTATCATTGAAAACATTAATGAGTGCTAGAAATGAGAAATTATGTGGCTATCTCAGTTCATGCAGATAGAGCATTTGAAAAGGTTCAAATCCTTCTTATAAGACAGAACAAAAGTCTTACCAATCTAGGGATAGAAGGGAGTTTCCTTTACTTGGTAATGATTACGTAGCAAAAATCCTCTGACAAATGTTAACACTTATTAGAGGATTTTAGATGCATTTTCTTTAAGATCAGGAACAAGGAAAGAATAACAACATCAATCAACATTACTGTTTAAATGTAGAACTGGAGACCTTTGCCAATGTTATAAGGAAAGAAAAAAATAATAGTTGGTGTAAAGACTAGAAGGAAAGAGTTAAAATATTTGCAGAGAAATTGCTTGTCTCCTTTGAAAACCAACTGGATCAACAGAAAAACTCTAGAACTCAAGAGAAAATTCAGCAATATTGCCAGGTATAAAAATCAGTAGCGGGCAGGGCATGGTGGCTCACACCTGTAATCCCAGCACTTTGGGAGGCCAAGGCAGGCAGATCACTTGAAGTTAGGAGTTCAAGACCAGCCTGGCCAATAAAAATACAAAATTTAGCCAGGCATGGTGGCGCATGCCTGTAGTCCCAGCTGCTCAGGAGGCTGAGGCACGAGAATTACTTGAACCCGGGAGGCGGAGGTTGCAGTGAGCTGAGATCTGCACTCCAGTCTGAGTGACAGAGTAAGACTCTGTCTCAAAAAAAAAAAAAAAAAAAAAAAAGAAACGAAAAGTCAGATACCATTCAAAACAGCAACAAAGTCCGTAAAATACCCAGGAGTTTAACCTATACCACATAATACCTGTACAGCAAAAATCTTAAAATCTCTGAAGTATATAGAACTGCCCTGTTCAGTTTGATAACCTGTAGCCACATATAACTGTAACGATTAAATTAAATTAAAACTCCAGGTCCTCAATCACATTTGCCATGTTTCAACTGCTCCGTAGCCTCAGGCAGCTAGCGGCTGCCTTAATGAGCAACTCAGGTATAGGACATTTCCATCATCACAGAATGTTCTCTTTGATAGAATTGACACAGAAGATGCTTTTAATAAATACATAGCCCAGAGCAAAGATCGGGCAGGTGAACTTGGTGGCTTATCTTCAAATATTTGCAGAATTGCCACACTGACAAGGGATTACATCTATTTGTTTGACCTCTGATGATGCGGCTGGAACCATCATAGGGCAGATTTGGGTTCAGTCAAAGCTGCTGAAGAATGGAATGGTAATGCCTTCTGTGGTAATGAACTCCCCATCGTGGGAGATAATCAAGGCTGAGCTGTTGCATTGGGGGTTCTTTCTTTTTTTTTTTTTTTTGAGACGGAGTCTCGCTCTGTCGCCCAGACTGGAGTGCAGTGGCCGGATCTCAGCTCACTGCAAGCTCCGCCCCCCGGGTTTTACGCCATTCTCCGGCCTCAGCCTCCGAAGTAGCTGGGACTACAGGTGCCCGCCACCTCGCCCGGCTCGTTTTTTGTATTTTTTAGTAGAGACGGGGTTTCACCGTGTTCACCAGGATGGTCGCCATGTTTCAACTGCTCCGTAGCCTCGGGCAGCTAGCGGCTACCTTAATGAGCAACTCAGGTATAGGACATTTCCATCATCACAGAACGTTCTCTTTGATAGAATTGACACAGAAGATGCTTTTAATAAATACATAGCCCAGAGCAAAGATCGGGGAGGTGAACTTGGTGGCTTATCTTCAAATATTTGCAGAATTGCCACACTGACAAGGGATTACATCTATTTGTTTGACCTCTGATGATGCGGCTGGAACCATCATAGGGCAGATTTGGGTTCAGTCAAAGCTGCTGAAGAATGGAATGGTAATGCCTTCTGTGGTAATGAACTCCCCATCGTGGGAGATAATCAAGGCTGAGCTGTTGCATTGGGGGTTCTTTCTTTTTTTTTTTTTTTTTTTTTTCAGACAAGGTCCCACTCTGTCACCCAGGCTGGAGTGCAGTGGTGCGACCTTGGCTTACTGCAGCCCCCTCCTCCTGGGTTCAAATGATTCTCGTGCCTCAGCCTTCCGAGTAGCTGGGACTACAGGTGTGCACCACCACGACTGGCTAGGTTTTGTGGGTTTTGTTGTTGTTGTTGTTGTTTGAGACAAAGTCTTGCTCTTATCCCCCAGGCTGGAGTGTAATGTCGCGATCTCAGCTCACTGCAAACTTTGCCTCCCGGGTTCAAGCAATTCTCCTACCTCAGCCTCCCGAGTAGCTGGGATTACAGGCGCCTGCCACCATGCTCGGCTAATTTTTGTATTTTTAGTAGAGACGGGGTTTCACCATGTTGGCCAGGCTGGTCTCGAACTCCTGATCTCAGGTGATCTGTCCGCCTTGGTCTCCCAAAGTGCTGGAATTACAGGTGTGAGCCACCACGCCCAGTTGGGAGTGATTTCTGGAACTGGTTCATGGTCAGAGCAGAGGAGGCCTAGATAGCATCTGAGATCCCTTCCATCTGAAAATCTCTGACCTCACACATTGTTTCAGCTCCGCGAGTGGACAAATTCCTCAGTGAGCCAGGGGTCTCAGAGAGCAACAGTCAAAGCATTTCTAAAATAGATCATCACGTTTTCAATTAAAGTGTGTCTATTTCTTCAAAATAGGTAATCATGAGAGCTACTGTTTATTGAGAACTTACTGTGAGCCAGGTACTGGGCCAAGCACTTTCTATACATTATCTCATGTTGTTCTTTGAATAACTGAAACAGATAGTGTTCTCATTTAACTGATTTAAAAAACTAAGGCTCAGAGAAGGTAAGTGACTTGCTCAAGGTTGCACAGGAAATAAAAGGGCAACTCTAGACTTTAAGCCCCAGTCTGTGTGAATCCAAACCCCATGCTCCCCACCACCCCTAACACTGTGCAGGTGGCGGGGGGATCTCTGCTTCCTGAGGGACATCAAATACAGGCTAGACTGGCCTCCAGAAGGTTGTAGGAAGACTAGAAACTGAAATCAAGGGCTCTCCAGTCTTCTAGATGATTAAAGATCCTTAACTTGTTAAAAAAAAAAAAATCTCTAGGTCGGACACAGAGGCTCATGCCTGTAATCCCAACACTTTGGGAAGCTGAGACAGGAGGACTGCTTGAGGCCAGGAGTTCAAGACCAGCCTGGGCAACATAGCAAGATCCCTATCTCTAAAAAAAAAAAGAAATCTAAAAAAAAATTAGCCAGGTGTGGCGGTGTGGCCCTGTAGTCTCAGCTACTCAGAAGGCTGGAGTAGGAGGATCACCTGGGCCAGAGGCCACAGTAAGCTATGATCACATCACTGCACTCTGGCCTGGGCAACAGAGCCAAGACCCTGTCTCAAAAAACAAACAAACAAACAAACAATTTCTAGATGTTCAATGTATTCTTGGGGTGTCAGAAAAAGGCTGGGGACACCTTAGCTATTTCCTCATGAGTTTTTAGGGAACGGCTCTTTCTAGATCTATCCTTGAGCTTCTACTTACCTCCTCTTCTTCTTGCAGCTCGAAACTTTGACCTGCAGAAATCTGAGGACATGCTCCGGAGGGTAAGGATCTCTGATCCCTACTGTCCTGCCTTCCATGCACCGTGACCCAGGGATTCACGGCAAAAGGGTAGAGACTCTGGCCCTGTCCCATTCTCCTGTTCCTTCTTTCTTCCTCCCCCGATCCCTTTCTGCATCAGACCCAAGTCCCACCAGCCCACCTCCTGTCCCCATACCCGGAGAGCCTGGGTATGTTCTGGCGGGATCTTGGTGGCTGTGGGCAGAGGGACCTAGCCTGGTGTCCCCAGGTTCCTGCAGAATCCTATAGCTCCTGCTGTGTCCCTGCAGCACATGGAGTTCCGGAAGCAACAAGACCTGGACAACATCATCACGTGGCAGCCCCCTGAGGTGAGCCTTGAGCAGCATCCCCCAGGCCATCTGAGGCTCCCCACCGCTGACCTCATCTCCCACCCACCACATCCAGCCGCCTGATGGAGTAGGGACCCAGCCTAGTGAGCTGGATTGAGTCAGGACCTTACCCACACCTCCAGGTCATCCAGCTGTATGACTCGGGTGGTCTTTGTGGCTACGACTACGAAGGCTCCCCTGTGTACTTCTGCATCATCGGGTCCCTCGACCCCAAGGGTCTCCTGCTGTCGACCTCCAAGCAGGATTTGATCCGGAAGCGCATCAAGGTCTGTGAGCTGCTTTTGCATGAGTGTGAGCTGCAGACTCAGAAGGTGAGCAGCTGGGGTGGAGCTGGGCCTCATCTGTCTATAGGGTGGCACCAGGACCAGAGAGGGGTGGCACCTTCCCCCCCTCCCCAGCCCTCAGCACTCAGGACTCTGGTGGAATGTGGGCTTCTCCCACCCTTACCCACCCATGAAGGTGAGGTGTTATTCATCTGTCTGGAAAACACTATGGGCTGCCAGAGGGTGGGATGGCAGGAAGGTGGGGAGAGGTGCCCAAGTCTCTCTGGCCAGGATCTCCTGACTGGAGCTGTTGTCTGACCTATATGCTGACTCTGTCCCAAGCAGCTGGGCAGGAAGATCGAGATGGCGCTGATGGTGTTTGACATGGAGGGGCTGAGCCTGAAGCACCTGTGGAAGCCAGCTGTGGAGGTCTACCAGCAGGTAAGGTGGGCGGCTGGTTTGGGGCTGGTGTGGGCAGCGGCTCCCAGCTGTGAGCCCTAGCTGTGAATTGCTGTGAGAATCCAGTGAGATAGAGGGGTGGGTATGCCCTGCAGGGGCTCCACAGACCAGCCAATGATGCTGGCCTAGAGTCCAGCCTCCAAGGAGAAAGAGGAACAAGAGTAACACAAAGAGGCCAGGCGCGGTGGCTCACACCTGTCGTCCCAGCACTTTGGGAGGCCAAGGCGGGAAGATTGCTTGAGCCCGGGAGTTCAAGATCAGCCTGAGCAACACAGTGAGATGTCATCTCTACCAATAATAATAATAATAATAATAATAATTTTTACATTAGCCCAGTGCAGTGGCACGTGCCTGTAGTCATAGATACTTGGGTGGCTGAGGCGGGAGAATGTCTTGAACCCAGGAGTTCAAGGTTGCAGTGAGCTGTGATTGTGCCACTATACTCCACCTTGGGCGACAGAGCGAGACCCTGTCTCAAGAACAGATAACAAACAAAAAAAGAAGAACAGAGAGGAGGAGGCACATGCTTGTGGGGAAGGTAGGATGGGCCAGGGGTGGGCCTGTTGTCTCAGCAGTATCAGAGGCCACAGAAACCCATGGGCGGGAGGTGATGGAACAGAGCCCCAACCAGACTCATCTTGACTCCACAGTTTTTTAGCATCCTGGAAGCAAATTATCCTGAGACTTTGAAGAATTTAATTATTATTCGAGGTAAGCCCATGACCGGGATGACCTCCTGGGGAGGGAGAAGCAGGAATAGGAGGGTACAATAGGTAAGCCATGGAGTTAAAGGCTCCTCCAAACTGCAGGCATGAAGCTACCCCTCTCTAAGGACCCTAACCAGCCCCTGGTCTCCAGTTTAATCACCACCTAATCCCTTCTCTGTCTGACCTCTCCTGCGAGTCAGCAGTAAAATCTGAAGCCTCCCTGTCCAGACTTCCTGGGATGGGGGAGGCCCAGCCTGGGACAAAGCCTTCATGGAGCTGGTGCCTCCCCACTGCTGTCAGTGGCAGGAGACATCTGCCCCCCGCCCCACCTTTCCCAGCCATGGAAAATTCCCCAGCTGTGGAGCCTCCAAATCTTGAGGCCAGACCCAATCGGCTCTTGCCCAGAGAACAGCCGACCTGCTCACTCCCCAGGGGTGACAGAGAAGAGATTTAGTTGGTGAAGAGGAAGGTCCAGCCCTCAAACTGTTGCCCCCTCCTTGCCCCTCCAAGGCAAAGCCAGGCTCATCTTCTTGCCTTCTGAGGAGCATAAACCTTAAGTCCTGAGCCAGGCAGGGGTCTGGGATGCAAGACGGGACCGCTGGTCTCAGTTCAAACTAACCCCAACCCAGTGCGTCATGGGGGGAGCCTGGAATTCACACATGGAGGTGTTCCCTTCAACATCATCTGGTCCAACCTCCTCATTCCATGGCGTCAAGGAGCAAAGAGAAGGGCAGGGTTTTGCCCAAGGTCGCACAGCGGCTTGGTGCCGGGGGCAGGAGCTATCCAAGTCTCCCAAGGAGCTATCCAGAGCCCTTTCCATCGTGCCACTGCCCCTGCAAAAAGAAAGCCTCCCGGAAATGGGAGAAAACTTGGGCCCCTGCCCCTGCCCCTGCCCCAGGGCCCGGCTGCCAATCCCAAGGATGAATGTTGCCTTTGTGCTTTCAGCGGCCTCCGGGGACTCACAAGCAACCACTTCTTCCCAGGTGGCACCGCCACGGCTGCTTGGAGCTTGGGCGGGGGGTGGCCAACCTTCCTGGGACCTTGAGGGTGGCAGAGGGAGGAAGGAGCCATCCGCGGGCGCGGGCCAGGCTGGGGCAGCCGCCTCTGCTCCTCCCGCCGCCCGCCACGGACCCTCGGCCCCTACAAGCCCCGTCCCTTCTCGCTGCCACAGGAGGGCGAGGGCCACAGCCCGGGGCGGGAGCCCGGGCCAGGGCTAGGGCTCACCTTGGCCAATGCCTCCTTCTGCTTGGGGCTCAGATCCCCGACTCTGCCGCTCATCGTGGCTCAACCGCGGGGATGGGGTTTGGGGGCGGGAGGCGGCAGCTGATGGAGCACAGACTCGTCCTTGCCGCCACCCGGAGTAAAGTCCCAGCCTTTTGCCCGGGCCGCGGAGCTGGCAGCCAAGCCCCGCCTCTTAAAGGATCCGGAGGGGCGGAGTAGGGAGCGCTGCACTGGGGCGCGGGAGGCTCTGACATGGGCCGCCTCCGCCCTCCTGAAGTCAGAAACCCAGGCAGGAGGCGAGCAAGTGCGCCCACCGGGACTGAGGCCAGTGGGCATCAGAAGGGCAGGGAGTCTCAGTTTTAGTTCCAAATTTACTCTTAGCTCATAGGGTGACCTTAGGCGAGACACCTGAGCTCTCTGGGCCTCTGAACAAGGAGGGATTGAAAGGTGCTATCTTTTTTTTTTTTTTTTTTTTGAGACGGAGTCTCGCTCTGTCACCCAGACTGGAGTGCAGTGGCCGGATCTCGGCTCACTGCAAGCTCCACCTCCCGGGTTTACGCCATTCTCCTGCCTCAGCCTCCCGAGTAGCTGGGACTACAGGCGCCCGCCACCTGGCCCGGCTAATTTTTTTAAAAATATTTTTTAGTAGAGACGGAGTTTCACTGTGTTAGCCGGGATGGTCTCGATCTCCTGACCTCGTGATCCGCCCGCCTCGGCCTCCCAAAGTGCTGGGATTACAGGCTTGAGCCACCGCGCCCGGCCTGAAAGGTGCTGTCTAATGAGCTCTTCTAACCAGGCTCCCATAGTGCAGGACTGCACAGCATCCTGCACACAGGGATTGTTCTGTTTTTGTTTTTGTTTTTTTGAAACGGAAACTCGCTCTGTCACTCAGGCTGGAGTGCAGTGGCACGACCTCCGCGCACTGCAACCTCTGCCTTCCGGTTTCAAGCTATTCTCCTGCCTCGGCCTCCCAGGTTGGAATTACAGGTGCACGCCACCATGCCAGGCTAATTTTTGTATTTTTAATAGAGACAGGGTTTCACCGTGTTGGCCAGGCTGGTCTCGAACTCCTGACCTCAAGTGATCCTCCCACCTCGGCCTCTCAAAGTGCTGGGATTACAAGTGTGAGCCACCGTGCCCGGCCTACAGGGATTATTAATAAATGTTTCCTGAATGAATGAATGAAAGAAACGCTCCAATAGAGCCACAGATCCTGGTGCTGGCAGAACCCTGGGAGGGAGAGAGAAACAGATCATTCAGGGATCATGCAACTTACCTCATTTAACAGCTTGGGAAACTGAGGCCCAGACAAGGCATGGCTTATCCAAAGTTGTTAGTGGCATGACAGATGTGGAGTGCCCATTGCCTGGCACATGGAAAGTGCTTAGCTGTGCCCTCCCCTTATGGCCTGGAATTAATGCAGAGCTAGGCCCAGGAGTCTGTGGGCATCTCATCTCCCAGAGCCATGCCTCAGCTCCCTCAACACTCAAGTCTCTGGGAGAGAGAAAGCAGAATGTCCCCAGTCTGTCTCCTTACCCAGAGGCAAAGGCACCAGGCCTGTTAAAGACATTTAAGGACTTTGCTCTGCCCTTGGTGTGGCCCCCACCATAGAGGTCTGCTGCAGGGTGCAGAGTGAGGGTTGAGGCCCCCAGTGCCCACCTCTGCAGAGAGTTTTCAGGCAGTTCTGCCCTAGTTAGTCTCACTGGCTTCTGGCTTGGGGCAGGACAGGGCTGCCTTCCTTACTGGATATATGGCTAAGATCTTTATATAAGACCCTTCCAGGGCCAGGCTGTTCTTTCCAGGGTAGAGCCTACTCAAAGGAAACTATTATAGAAGAACACCATGTTGGTCAGGAGCGGTGGCTCATGCCTATAATCCCAGTACTTCGGGAGGCCAAGGCAGGCAGATCACCTGAGGTCAGGAGTTCGAGACTAGCCTGGCCACCATGGTGAAACCCCATCTCTATTAAAAATACAACAATTAGCCAGGTGTGGTGGTGTGCATCTGTAGTCCCAGCTACTCAGGAGGCTGAGATGGGAGAATTGCTTGAACCCGGGAGGCAGAGGATGCAGTGAGCTGAGATCATGCCATTGCACTCCAGTCTCGGGCGACAGAGCAAGACTCCCTCTAAAAAAAAAAAGAAAAGAAAAGAAACACAGCCTTAAATAGATAAAAGAAAAAAAAACAAAAAAAGAAAAAACAAATAAAAAAGAAACACAGCCTTTTATATTGGTTCGGCAACTTACAGTTCACAAGGTACCTCAGATCTAGCTTGTCACTTAAGCATGGGACAATTCTGTAAGGTAGGCAGGTCAGGTGACTTATTGAGGAGCCTGAGGGAGAGGTGGTCATAGGTGGACACGTGCAGAGTTGGGACTTAAACCCAAGTTTGTGGTTTCTAGGCCGAATGCTCCCAGGCCAAGGTGTGGACGGGCCAAGGAACTGCCTGCAGAAGTTACCCAGGAAAGTACACGATCACCTTCACCCAACAGGATACAGCCCTCCCCACATCTGAAGTTACCCAAATAAAAGCCTCAGTAAAGAACCCTTCCCCAGGCCTGTGCCTCCCAGGTTCAACAGCTGCCTCTTTCTTCTTCCTCCACTGAGACTTAACCTACCTCCGGCCCACCGTAAAACAGCTAGTTAATGTGATCATATAAATCCTAAATAGGCCCAGGCTGGGTGGCTCACGCCTGTAATCCCAGCACTTTGGGAGGGCGAGGTGGGCAGATCACCTGAGGTCTGGAGTTCAAGACCAGTCTGGCCAACATGGTGAACCCCGTATCTACTAAACATACCAAAAAAAAAAAAAAACAAAACAAAACAATTAGCCGGGCATGGTGGTGCACACCTGTAGTCCCAGCTACTTGGGAGGCTGAGGCAGGAGAATCGCTTGAACCCAAGAACTGGAGGCTGCAGTGACCCAAGATTGCACCATTGTATTCCAGCCTAGGCGACAAAGCAAGACTCTGTCTGAAAAAAACAAAACAAAACCAACTAACCGGGCTTAGTGGCTCACGCCTGTTAATCCCAGCACTTTGGGAGGCCGAGGAGGGCGGATCACCTGAGTTCAGGAGCTTGAGACCAGCCTGGCCAACATGGTGAAATGCCGTCTCTACTAAAAATACAAAAATTAACCGGGCCTGGTGGTGGGCACCTGTAATCCCAGCTACTTGGGATGTTGAGGCAGGAGAATTGTTTGAACTCAGGAGGCAGAGGCTGCGGTGAGCCGAGATTGCGCCACTGAAGTCCAGTCTGGGCAACAGGAGTGAAACTCTGTCTCAAAAAACAAAACAAAACAAAAAACCTAAATAAATAATCTGGTGAAGTCCTTGGAGCTGGCTACTGAGAGTCCCTCCCTCCCATCCCCACTTTTTCTCTATCCCCTAATCCCTGCCCTACAGTTCTTCCTCCCTGCTAGGTATGTTGCACCCCTGCTCAAGAATCTTCAACGGCTCCCTGGTTCCTTCCTGAGTTGACTCAATCCCACTGATCTGCATCTGAGGCCTACCCCCACCCTATCCCAGCGTTCCCTGTGGCACCAAGGGCCACTTGCCCCCTCCACACACTTTATTTCAGTCTGAGAAGCTTCCCACTGTCCTTTAGACACACCTCTGCACTCCTGCTTCTGTGAGAGTTGCTGCTGTGTCCTGTATCCTCCTGCCAGGTCTTCCCCAGCCCTCAAGACTCTGATCAAATACTGTTTCCAGGAGCTTCTCCCTGAGCTACCCTCTGCCAACCAGATGTCCCCTTTCCTGGCCTTGGTGTGGACTATTTTGCATTGTAGTGGCAATTATCAGGGAACAGCGTGGCCCAACAGGAAGAACCAGGCCTCCCGGGTCAGGCAGGCTGGAGGGGACAGCCTTCTGTGATGGATGTATCTTGCTGGGGACTTTGGTTAGGGGAACACAGAGTGTGAACAACTGAAAGAAGGCCGGTGGCACGCAGAGATCTAGGAGAAGCGTTGGGGTGGCAGTCCTAGTGCTGACAGAGCCCTGTGCTTCAGATTCTTCTGGGGGGCAGCTCTGGGCACAGAAAGGAGCACTGGACTGGGAGTCCGGTGTGTGAACTGGAGACCATGTTCTTGCTTAATGTGCTGCCATGACTATTCCGCAAGGCGCACATTTGGGGGTCTCCTCAGGGCTGCTGGCCCATGCCTTCTAGACCTTGGTTGTTTCCTCATTAAAATGAGGGCACTGGCCTTGAGATCAGAGGCCTCCTGCATGCCCTGGCCTCAGAATCTGTGGTGCCAGGGGGAAGGGAGTGGCAAAGAGATTGGCTCTGCGATTTGAGGGTTGGAAAGAACAGTCTTTTAAACCCTTCAACAAATATTTGTGGAACACTCTACTTCCACGGGGCGAGGGCAGCATGAACTCTCTGGAAAGCCTTTGTGCCTGTGGGTAGCCATGCAGAAAAGCCCTGGCCCCAGCCTCCTCCCCTCCTCCCAGCCCAGCCCTGTGGGGCTTGCAGCCGCCTCAAGTCACCTGCCTCCTCTGGGTGTCTGTGATCTGGTGAGAGAACGAATCCCATCGCTGTGAAAATTGCAAGTGAAGTAATGGCTGGGGAAGTGGTGGGCGCACACAGGTGAGGGATTATTATTACTACTGTGTTGCTTCTGAAGGCACATCAGAGAGTGAGAAACTAAGCCTGTCTGGCTCCTCCCCTGAGCCCCACTTCCTCCTCACTTCCTCAGTCCAGCCTGGCTTTGCAAAGAAACAAAATCTTCTCCCCACCCTACTTCCCACACTTGAACCCCTGATTAAGTCCCTTACCTTCCTGGGTATCACTGTCTAATCCCTAAGCCCTTTCTCATCAGTCTCCAGTTGTCTCCAAGAGCCAAATCCCTTTAGAGTGATGTGGCCCAGAGATAGCTGTGAGCACAGAGGCTGGGGGCAGGGAGCTGGGACCTCAGGACTCCCCCAGAGGGGAGGGGAGGGCTGGAGGGGTGCTGGGGGCCCCTGCTATGGCTTTGGCGCTAGCTGGCAGGGGCCTGGAGACTTCCTTTGGGAAGGATGGGTTCCCATTTCCACCCCAAACAGAGCTAAAATAGACTCCAGATTCCACAGGCAAGCTTGTTCCCGCGCCAGTGACCTCTCAGAGCAGAATGGCATAGGGGTGGGCCCACCAACTCTGGAACCAGACTACCTGGATTTGGGTCCTGGTTCTATAACTTAGCAAAGTTACTTGACCTCTGCCTCAATTTCCCATCTGTAAAGTGGCAGTGATCATCTTACTACCTCATATGATTGGAATGAGATTAAATGAGCTAATTCATGAAAAGAATGTTGAAGAGTACCTGGAACACAGTGAAGCTATTGGGTTTTTTTTATTTTTTATTTTTTGTGGGTTTTTTTTAAGAGATGGGGGTCTCACTATGTTGCCCAGGCTGGTCTTGAACTCTTGGCCTCAAGTGATCCTCCCACCTTGACCTCCCAAAGTGCTGGGATTACAGGTGTGACCCACTGTACCCAGCTGGTATCAGCTGTTTTGACTTGCACTCTCTGTTCCTTCTCTTGGATATTCTTGCCATTCAGGTGCCACCCCACACACCAGCTCTTAGAGGGGTCTCCCTTCCCTGTAATGAGGCTGAAGTGGCCTCTGGCCACCAGCCCCTCTCTGATGCTATTTCATCTCGTTCCTGTGGCACCTACCGTGGCCTGAAATGATCTCGCTTGTGTATGTGATTATAGTTTTCTATCTGTTCTCAAGGGCAGAAACCATTGCTGGTTACGGTCACTGCTCCATGCCTAGTGCCTAGCACCGAGAAGACCTTTGATATCCATTTGTGGGCATGACACTCACCCTGTCCCTGAGAGCTGGGCCCAAGGAAGGAGCAGGACCCCCTCCACTTTGTAGTCCATGTCACAATTACTCTGCGGCTACTTTGCATCTGCCCTGTGTGATCTTGAGTGAGTCGTCGACCCTCTGAGCATCTGGGTGAGTGGAGGGAGGTGGCAGATGGAACTAAGCAATCAAGGGACACTTTAAGATCTTTGAAGACAACTTATTTTATGTGCTGGAGCTCATGTCCATAAGGTAAAGGGATCTTAGGGACCTCCATGTTCTAAAAATACCACCACCTCAGGCCTGGCCGTCCCTGTTGCCACTGGGCTGAAGCCCCCACTGATGGTGACACATTCCGGTGAGTTAGGCATTGTCTTCTTCAAGGCCCTTTTTGTACAAAATGAAGCCACTGGGCCCCATGTGGCCACATTCCCCAGGGACCAGCCTGCCACCTGGTGGCAGCTTGATTACCTTGGCCTCTTCCTCATTGGTGGGGCCCAGGTTCATGCTCACTGGAACAGACACATATTCTAGATGTGGATTTGCCTTCCCTGCCCTTCATCCTTCTGCCAGCATCACCATCTGTGTACTCATGGAATGTCTCATCCATTTGTATGGCATTTGCACAGCCTGGTGTATGACCAAATAACTCATTTCACAGCAAAGGAAGAGAAGCAGAGGGCTCAGGTTCACAGAATTCACTGGCCTTATCATACACCCCTTCCTGGTACCAATTTTAAAACATTTCATCCTCATCGCCACCCGCTTCCACCGCTGAGCTAACATAATTCATGCCTCACACTTTGATTAATACCTTTATTTCTTCCTAGGTCCCCAGCAACTTTACAGAGCACGAAGAGACAGAGGAATTGGGGCCTTCTCCATGCAGGTCTCTGCCCAGCCCAGGGCCAGGAAACCTCGTATCCCAAGAAACAAGCTACTTGGAATCACAGCATGTCTGATGAAAGGCCCTCCCAAGTCATTTAGTTCAGGCTCCCATTTTATAACTGAGGACGAAGGCCAAGAAAATGGAAGTGGCTCGCCAGGTGCGGTGGCTCACGCCTGTAATCCCAGCACTTTTGGGAGGCCGAGGCGGGCGGATCACGAGGTCAGGAGATTGAGACCATCCCATCCCGGCTCACACAGTGAAACCCTGTCTCTACTAAAAATACAAAAAACTAGCCAGGCGTGATGGCGGGCGCCTGTAGTCCCAGCTACTCAGGAGGCTGAGGCAGGAGAATGGTGTGAACCCGGGAGGTAGGGCTTGCAGTGAGCCGAGATCACACCACTGCACTCCAGCCTGGGTGACAGAGCGAGACTCCGTCTCAAAAAAAAAAAAAAGAAAATGGAAGTGGCTTGCCCAGAGGCCCATAGCGAGAGAGTGACAGCCCTGTCCTCTCTAGCTCCCCACCCTCTCTTGGGAGCTTGGATCTGCAGGTTGGGCTACTCCAGAGAGAGCCCACAGGGCTGAGCATCCTGTCGTCCGTCCTTGGGAGCAGGGTGGCCTGCTTGTCTCTTAGCTGGCATCCCTTCCCTTCCTTCTGGGGTCCTCCAGTCCCCTCCTCCTCAGACACTCCACTCCTAGGCAAGGCCTCAAGGTCACTCATCTCCTTGCAGTCAATCTCCCATCCTTGGCTGCCTCACTTCCTGGGTTTACACTGCACCCTGCCCCCCGCAAGCACTGGCTCCAATCTTCACTGTTTCTTTACCCACCCCCTAACCCTCCTCACCCCAAAAGCAGCAGAAGGCCCCTGGCTGGGCTGAGCTACACCCACCCACATTGGGATGACATCCTCCAGCTCTTGTCCCTTCTGGGATAACCAGGGGTTACCCCATGGAAGAACACACCACAGGGAACTGGTTACCCACCAAGTTTGCAAGGGGGCTCCGGCTCCCACTGATGGAAAGCTAGGATGTGGATATTAGTGGGGAAGCAGAATTGTGTTCTAGGTGGAGGACAAGCGTGAACAAGGACCTGCATCTGGTTGGAGTGTGTATGCTGAGGGGTGACTAGGTCCATGGGGTGAGAGGAAAGTGGGGATGGGGCAGGCAGAACATGGAGCCAAAGACCTGGCTGATTACAGGGTGCATCCTTACAACCCTGTTGTTGGGGCTAACAGATGGGCTGGAACAGTCACAGAATTGGAGAAGCAAGTCTCTCCACAGGCACCACAGGGGTTCCACAGTGCGTTTTGTAGCTTATGAAGAGTGATTTCATACATATGAAAGAACATTAGTAGCTGGGTGTGGTGGCTCACGCCTGTAATCCCAGCACTTTGGGAGGCCGAGGCGGGTGGATCACGAGGTCAAGAGATTGAGACCATGCTGGTCAACATGATGAAACCCTGTCTCTATTAAAAATATAAAAATTAGCTAGGTGTGGTGGTGGGCAACTGTAGTCCCAGCTACTTGGGAGGCTGAGGCAGGAGAATCACTTGAACCTGGGAGGCGGAGGTTGTATTGAGCCGAGATCATGCCATTGCACTCTAGCCTGGGCAACAGAGCGAGACGCCATCTCAAAAAACAAAAAACAAAAAAAGTTAGTAACGTATCCAAGTAGTGATCCCTTATCCTTGGGCGATACGTTCCAAGATCCTCATGGATGCCCGAAACCTCAGGTAGTGCTGAACACATACTGTGTTTCTTCAGTCTGATAACTCTGAGGCCTATAAGTGACTAACAGGTGGTAACATTTACAGCGTGGGGAAGATTCACATTCAGAGTGGGATGGAGAGGAAGGGCAAGAGATTTCATCACGCCATTCAGAACGGCAGGCAATTTAAAACTTATGAATTGTTTATTTCTGGAATTTTCCATTTAATATTTTTTTGGACCTTGGTTGGCTGAAGGCAACTAAAACCTCAGGTAAGAGGAGACTACTATAGACCAATGGAACAGAACAGAGAATCTAGCTACACGCAGTGGCTAATGCCTATAATCCCAGCACTTTGGGAGGCTGAGGCAGGCAGATCCCTTGAGTCCAGGAGTTCGAGACCAGCCTGGGCAACATGGTGAAACCCTGTCTCTACAAAAAAAAAAAAAAGAATTAGCTGGGTATGGTGGCACACCCCTGTGGTCTCAGCTACTTTGGTGGCTGAGGAGGGAGAATCCCTTGACCCTGGGAGGTGGAGGTTGCAATGAGCTGAGATGGCACCACTGCACTCTAGCCTGGATGACAGAGAGAGACCCTATATCAAAAATAAACAAATACATAAATAATTTTTCGATGCTTAAACTTTTACTTTTCTTATTTATGTCTTTAATCTATATGGAATTAATATTTTGTATATGATGTGTATGTAATAGGGGTCTAATTTCATTTCTTTTCCTAATGGCTAATTGAATTTCTTAGCACAATTTACCAAACAGTCCATGATACTGCCTCCTTCTATCTCCACAAACACAGTGCTTCCTCTGACGTACACCATCTTTAGATGTGTGGGTCAGTTTCTGGCCTATTTCATGTTCCATTTGTCTGTCTTTAGGCTGATATCGAGGACTGTCTTATATTCCCATCTCACACTTCTTCAGGAGCAACTTGGTCATCCCATATCAGTGTTCATACAGGTGTTCACTGTAAAATTATTTCAATTTTTCTGGAGAAAAAAGAGGTTGTGACTCATCTGACCCTTGCCCTTATAACACCATACAATTTTTTTTTTTTTTTTTGAGACAGAGTCTTGCTCTGTCGCCCGGGCTGGAATGCAGTGGCATGATCTCAGCTCACTGCAAGCTCCATCTCCTGGGTTCACGCCTCAGCCTCCTGAGTAGCTGGGACTACAGGTGCCCCCACCATACCCGGCTAATTTTTTGTATTTTTAGTAGAGACGGGGTTTCGCCTTGTTAGTCAGGATGGTCTCAATCTCCTGACCTCGTGATCCACCCACCTTGGCCTCCCAAAGTGCTGGGATTACAGGTGTGAGCCACTGCGCCTGGCCCACCATACAATTTTTAAAGGCTCAGGTTTCAGACTGAGCCAGCTCCCAGCAGCCCCAACCCTTGGAGAAACGGACAGTAGTGGGACAGTAGTTAGGAGTTAGGACAGTAGTGGGACAGTAGTTAGTAGTTAGGACAGTAGTGGGACTTCCACATTCCAGTAGACATTTGAGTTATTTGCTGGGGGCGAGGCAGGGTTGATTTTACACGGTCCTTATGTATGTATGTATGTATGTATGTATGTATGTTGAGACGGAGTTTCACTCTTGTTGCCCAGGCTGGAGTTCAATGGCCGGCAACTCCGCCTCCTGGGTTCAAGCGATTCTCTTGCTTCAGCCTTATGAATAGCTGGGATTAGAGGCATGCACCACCACAACCGGCTAATTTTGTATTTTTAGTAGAGATGGGGGTTTCTCCATGTTGGTCAGGCTGGTCTCAAACTCCCGACCTCAGGTGATCTGCCTACCTCGGCCTCCCAAAGTGTTGGGATTACAGGCGTTAGCCACCACGCCCGGCCTATGGTGCCCATTTCACAGATGAGGGAAGTGACCCAGCCTCTCGGTCCCACTGAGGCACTGGGTCCCTGCCTGCTTCATCTTGCCTTGCCCCCCAGCCCCTTTCCCCTGCCCCTCCATCTCTCCCGTCGGCTTCCCTTGCCAGTCTCTGGTTCTCTGCCTCCTGTTGTTTAGTGGGGTCGAGACAGGGAGGACCGGGGAAGAGAGGGACGTGACTTGGCCCTGGCCACCCCGTGGGTCAGTGGGGCTGCCGCAGAGTAAGGGCCTGCCACCAGGTCCCTTGGACATCCCTTGCTCCTGCCCTTCTCGGGCTCTGATCGTGTCTCTGCTCCCCCAGGTCGCCCTTTTCAACTATTTTCCTGTCTGCCCCGCCGACGCATCCGCTGCCGGAGCACCCCCCTGGCTGCGAGAACCTCCTCTCTCTGACTTCCCGCCTTCCTGCTGCGACCCCGGTTCCGCCCCTCTCCAGCACCCTCGGCCGCCAGCGCCTAAGCTCTCTGCGGCCACCAGGGGGCGCCCGCGGCCAAGTCTGGGCGCGGGAGACGCCCAGCGCCCACCCCGTTCCTCCTGGTGCCCCTCCCCGTCCGGCCGCGGCCCCGCCCCTCCCGGCGCCCCGCCCCTTCCGGCAGCGGCCTCTCTACCTCTAATCCCCCCGTGCCCGGGACCCCCGGCCCCACTGTTGCGCCCGCTCGTCGGGTCCGGCCATGGGCCCCGCCGCTCGCCCCGCGCTGAGATCGCCGCCGCCTCCGCCGTCCCCGTCGCCGCTGCTGCTGCTGCTGCCCCTGCTGCCGCTGTGGCTGGGCCTGGCGGGGCCCGGAGCCGCGGCGGACGGCAGCGAGCCGGCGGCCGGGGCGGGGCGGGGCGGGGCGGAGCCCGCGCCGTGCGGGTGGACGTGAGACTGCCGCGCCAGGACGCTCTGGTCCTGGAGGGCGTCAGGATCGCCTCCGAAGCCGACCCGGCGCCCCTGCTGGGCGGTCGCCTGCTGCTGGTGAGCGCTGCTGAGTCATCTGGCCGCTTCACTAAACCCCTCTCCCAACCCTCCCTAGAGACCCCGCACCCAGAAGCGATGTTCATCCTCCACTAAGCCCTGACAGTCCAGCGCCCCTCCCCAGGCTCCCAGCATTCAGGCTTCCCAAACCTGAGAGCCAGATGCTCTCTGAACTCTGGCCTTGCATCCACTGTGATGACCCCGGCTCCCTCCTCCCCAACACCCTGCCTCCCTCTGCTCATGGCCCCTTGCCACATAGATGGACATCGTCGATGCCGAGCAGGAGGCGCCGGTGGAAGGCTGGATTGCAGTGGCATACGTGGGCAAGGAGCAGGCGGCCCAGTTCCACCAGGAGAATAAGGGCAGTGGCCCGCAGGCCTATCCCAAGGCCCAGGTCCAGCAGGTGCAGGAGATGTCTAGGGGGGAGGGGCTGGAGGAAGGGATTCCAAGGCATCTGCTAGAGCCAGGCCCTCCTTAGATGGGCCCTTAAGAGCTTGCAGAGAAGCCCTAGGCCTGGGTGGGTCAGAGCACCCCAGTGTGAAGAATGGAGTCAGTACGGCTTCGAAGCAGGGAGGTGAGAAGAGGCCAGTGAGAGGTTGGGAAGCTTGACCAGGCTCTGAGAGTATGGGATGGGGGAGCTGCTGCTAGCAGCCACTGTGGGGACTGCCCTGCTAGGACCGGGGAAGGCACAGCGCATCTGGAAGGGAAGCAGCAGGAAGGAAGCAGTTTCCACCTTTGACTTCAAGGAGCTTACGGCAAGTCTGTCCAGAGTTTTGTTCACTGCAGGGCCAGGAACTAAGAGCAGCTGGGGCTGCAGGTGGTGAGACAGGTGTGCAGGCAGGGTATATGTTAGCTTCTTGCCTTCTATCCCTCTGCAGATGCGGCGGGCCCTCTTCCTGGGAGCCTCTGCCCTGCTTCTCCTCATCCTGAACCACAACGTGGTCCGAGAGGTAAATCAGACCAGGCCGTGAGGGTAAGCAAGCTGGGGAAAGGGAGACCCAGGTCTGCTGACTTCCTTGTCTCCCTGCAGCTGGACATATCCCAGCTTCTGCTTAGGCCAGTGATCGTCCTCCATTATTCCTCCAATGTCACCAAGCTGTTGGATGCAGTGCTGCAGTGAGTTGGCATTTAGACTTCAAAGGACTGACCCTGGGTACAGAGAGCCCCTGGCTCTCCCATGGGCTGAGGGGGCTTGGGACCAGGGTCTTACCTGTTAGCCTTTTTTTTTTGAGATGGAGTATCACTCTTGTTGCCCAGGCTGGAGTGCAATGGTGCAATCTCGGCTCACTGGAACCTCTGCTTTCCAGGTTCAAGTGATTCTCCTGCCTTCGCCTCCCAAGTAGCTAGGATCACAGTCATGTGTCACCACACCCAACTAATTTTTTGTATTTTTGGTAGGGACAGGGTTTCACCATGTTGACCAGGCTGGTCTTAAACACCTGACCTCAGGTCCGCCTGCCTCGGCCTCCCAAAGTGCTGGGATTACAGGCGTGAGCCACCGTTGCTACTGCTGCTGCTGCTGCCCCTGCTGCCCCTGCTGCCCCTGCTGCCCCTGCTGCCCCTGCTGCCGCTGTGACTGGGCCTGGTAGGGCCCGGCCTAACTGTTAGCTCTTTTTTTTTTTTTTTTTTTGAGATGAAGTCTCGCTCTGTCGCCCAGTGCAGTGGCGCTGGAGTGCAGTGGCGCAATCTTGGCTCACTGTAAGCTCTGCCTCTTGGGTTCACGCCATTCTCCTGCCTCAGCCTCCCAAGTAGCTGGGACTACAGGTGCCCACCATGACGCCTGGCTAATTTGTTTGTATTTTTAGTAGAGACAGGGTTTCACCGTGTTAGCCAGGATGGTCTCGATCTGCTGACCTCCTGATCCGCCTGTCTCGGCCTCCCAAAGTGCTGGGATTACAGGCGTGAGCCACCGCGCCTGGCCAACTGTTAGCTTTAAGACTGCCCTTTTGGCTGGGAATGGTGTCTTATGCCTGTAATCCCAGCGCTTTGGTAAGCCGAGGAAGGAGTATTACTTGAATCCAGGAGTTTGAGACCAGCCGGGGCAACATGGCAAGACTCAGTCTCTACAGAAAAAATACAAAAATTAGCTGAGTGTGGTGGCACATGCCTGTAGTCCTAGCTAATCAGGAGGCTGAAGTGGGAGGATCACTTGAGCCCTGGGGGTAGAGGCTGCAGTGAAATGTGACTGTGCCACTGCACTCCAGCCTGGCTGACAAAGGGAGACCCTGTCTCAAAAACAAAAAGACAAACAAAAAGACTGCCCTTTCCCAGGCTGAAAACTGGGTGAGGGGATGGGAAGGAGGTGCCAGAGCCTGGAGCTTGGAGCAAGGAGGTGGCTCTGTGGGCAGAGGGGACTGGCCCCAGCAAGGAGGAAGGTGGACTCCCTGGGCTTGCAGGCTTCCCTGGCCTGGCTAGTGTGAAAACTGGAAAAACCAATAGAGGGAAAAGGCCTGGGGTAAAGTGGAAGGCCAACAGGGGCGATAGTCGTAGATACCCTTTTCCTGCAGAACTGGGATTGGGTGGGTCTGGGCCTCTCTTTCCAAGAGTCCTTCCATCTGGCCCTCCCAGGAGGACCCAGGCCATGGCTGAGATCACCAGTGGAGAGTCACTGTCTGCTAATATTGAGTGGAAGCTGACCTTGTGGACCACCTGTGGCCTCTCCAAGGATGGCTGTGGAGGATGGCAGGACTTGGTCTGCCTGGGAGGCAGTCGTGCCCAGGAGCAGGTGGGTGCTAGCAGATTACACGGGGCCTAGGGAAAGGAGGCTCATGGGGCCACATACATGGCCTTGTCTTGCAAATCCTGTGGCTTCTCCCCACCTTGGTGGCAAGGACGGCCTCTCCCACCCCACGGGAGTGCTGTGAGTGTTCAGAGACATGGTGCAGGTGGGCGCTCAGTGGGGTGCCTGGGCCAGGTCACGTGCAGTCAGTGTTAGCTGCTGTCCTCACGTTCTGCAGGCATTGGGAAGCCTTATTTTACTGTCTGTAGAATGAAATTCAGACCCCTTCGCATGGCTTTCACAGTTCTCTGCATCACTCACTCACTCTGTTTTTGTAGTCCTTTTTCCTATGCTCTGGCCACCCTGTACCAATGACTACACATGCCCTGGCCTTCTGCCACTGGGCCTTGTCTACGCCTGGCTGTAGACGTGGACACCTTTTCTCTCTGTGTCCGCACATCCTAGTCTAGCTAGAACCTTCACAACTCATCCTGCCACCATTCTTTGGAAAGCCTCCCTCACAGCCCAGCTTGAAGTCCCCTCTCTCCCTCTTGTATCACAGCAAGGCGTGGTCAGGCTGTTCCTGGGCTTCTTGGGACAGCCCATCCCGCATGTGATGGGGGTGCGTCACTTTGTCTCCTGACAGCCAGGACTGTGTTTTATCGTCTCTGGATTTCCAGCGCTTGGCATCGGGGCATTCAAGGGTATTCTGTCCACAAGCATTTCTTGAGTCCCTGGACTGCTGGGCAGTCACCTCCTGGTCTCCTAGTGTACAGCCTCCAACAGGTGTTGGCCACCGTGGGCTGTGCAGGGCAACTTCCAGTGGGGCAATCTTGGGCTCAAATCCTGGTTCGGAAACATGAGCTGACTGATCTCAGGCTGGGAGTTTCTCCTCTCTGGCCTCGTGTTCTTCATTTGTGAACAGGGATGGTGTTCTGTGTATCCCTGTCATGGATAGCCCGCACAGGCCTCTGGACAGGTCAGGCATTGGTGAGAGGCCTGGGGTGGAGCTGTGCGCAGTCTGCAGGTCAGTCTGGCTACTCCAGAGGGCAGAGCTGAGCAGCCTTGGCCAGGCTGCAGGCCAAGGTCAGGGTGGTCCCAGCCCAATTATTGGGTGGCCATGGCCACTGAGATGTCTGACGGGTGGCTGGAGTAGGCATCTCAGTGGCTGGCCTGATGGGCACTGGGCTCTCAGTCCTGACCCCAGGGCCCAGTCACCATCCCTCCAGCCTCTGGGAGTCCAGCAACACCCATGTATCAGGAAGGTCTGATGAACAGCAGTGACATGATCTTGGCTCACTGCAGCCTCGACCTCCTGGGCTCAAGTGACCCTCCCACCTCAGCCCCCCAAGTAGCTGCAACTACAGGCACATGCCACCATGTCTAGCTAATTTTTGTATTTTTTGTAGAGATGGGGTTTCGCTCTGTCGCCCAGGCTGGTCTCAAACTCCTGAGCTTAGGCAATCTGCCCACCTTGGCCTCCCAAAGTACTGAGATTACAGGCGTGAGCCACCATCCCTGGCTAATGAACTGTTCTTAATGCTCTTCCTGCCCTCCTTCATCACCTGGGGCTCTACAAGGTACATTCCCCAAGATGCACTGAACCTGGGGCACATAGGGCTCCCTAGGATGCAGTGAGCCTGGGGAGGCTGGGTCTCTGGCCTGCAGCGGAGCTTCAGGCTGGCCATACCTTCAGCCCAGCCAGCTGGCTGCTCTGAGCCATAGAGCTCTAGAGCAGGCTCTGCCCTGGAGAACTTACGCCATAATGGCCACTCAGTCCTGGCATGGGGCTCAGGAGTGTCACTTTGTCTCCTGACAGCCAGAGCTGTATTTTATTGTCCCTGGATTTCCAACACTTGGCATCAAGGGCATTCAAGGGTATTCTGTCTACAAGCCTTTTTTTTTTTTTTCTTTTTTTTTGAGACGGTTTTTTTTTTGAGACGGAGTCTCGCTCTGTCGCCCAGGCTAGAGTGCAGTGGCGTGATCTTCGCCTCCCAGGTTCAAGTGATTCTCCTGTCTCAGCCTCCCAAATAGCTCGGACTACAGGCATGGGCCATCATGCCCAACTAATTTTTGTACTTTTAGTAGAGACAGGGTTTCACCATGTTTGCCAGGATGGTCTCGATCTCCTGACCTCGTGATTTGCCTGTCTCCGCCTCCCAAAGTGGTACGATTACAGGCGTGAGCCACTGCGCCTGGCCTATACTTCTTAAATGTTTTGTCTGTAATAAGGCACATAAGCAGAGGGTATACTGGGACTTTCTTCCTTATCTGGGACTTTTTCATTTTTGTTTCTGTTTGTTTTGAGACAGAGTTCAGCTCTGTTGCCCAGGCTGGAGTGCAGTGGCATGATCTTGGCTTACTGCAACCTTTGTCTCCCAAGTTCAAGTGGTTTTTGTGCCTTAGCCATCCAAGTACCTAGAATTACAAGTGTGTGCTGCCATGCCAAACTAATTTTTGTATTTTTTAGTAGAGATCGGGTTTTGCTACGTAGGCCAGGCTGGTCTCGAACTTCTGGTCCCAGATGATCCGCCCACCTCAGCCTCCCAAGGTGCTGGGATTACACACATGAACCACCTTGCCCAGCCTCATCTGGGACATTTTGATACATGTATATTTTGGGTGATAATCAGGGTACTTAGCGTAACTATTTCCTCATACAGGTGTTTTTTTGTGGTGAGAACACTCAAAATTGTTCCCTTCTAGCTTTTTTTGAAAAATACAAAACAATATTCTAACAAAATTCCACGCAGCTGTGGAACGGGACTCTAGAATAGTGTTCCTCCCAACTAACTGTAACTTTGTTTCCATAAGCAGTCCCTCCTATTTCCCCTCCTTCCCCCAGCCTCAGGAGACCACTCCTATACTTTCTGCTTCCTGAAGGTTAAGTTTTTGGATTCAGTGTGAGTGAGGTCATGCAGTGTTTGTCTTTCTGTGCTTGGCTTATTTAACAGAATGTTTTCTAGGTTCATTAGTGTTGCCCTAAATGAAAATTGCATTATTTTTTATCACTGGAGAATATGTGGTTGTATATATGTACTATATTTTCTTTATCCCTTCATCTGTGGGTGAACAGGTAGGCGGATTCCATCATCCTAACTATTGTGAATAGTGATGTAATAGACATGGAAAGGCAGATGTCTGTTCAAAATCCTGGTTTGCTTTGACTGTATACCTAGTAGTGGGATGAATAGATGATATGGTATTGTACTTTCAGTTTTTTGAAGAATCTGCAACTGCTTTCCAGAGTATATATAGTAATTGACCCTCCCATAAACACTTCTTTTTTCCTGGAAATTGACACCAGCATTTGTGTTTGTATTTTTATTTGTCATATTCATGTGAATAAGTGAGATGCTTTCTGCGTATGGTTTTGATTTCCGTTTTGTGCAGGATTAATAATGTTAACCACGTTTTCGTAAAGATAGAGTCAGTCTTATGTCTTCTTTGGCGAAAAGTTTATTCAGGCTCTTTGCTCAGTTTTGGATCGGTTCCTCATTTCGCTTTTGGTTAATTTTTTTTTTTGCTAGTTACTAACGTTAGTAGCTTGTGCCTTTTGGAAAACAATGCCTTATCAGCTGTATGTTTCCTCAAACTTTCTTCTCACCTTTAAGATGCTATTCTTTTTTGTTTTTTTCTCCTCCCCCTTCCCCTGCACCAGCCTCCGATGGAGTCTTGCTCTGTTACCCAGGCTGGAGTTGCAGTGGGCAATCTTGGCTCACTGCAACCTCTGCCTCCTGAGTTCAAGCAATTCTCCAGTCTCAGCCTCCTGAGTAGCTGGGAATACAGGTGTGCACAACCATGCCCGGCTAATTTTTGTATTTTTACTAGAGCCAGGGTTTCACCATGTTGGCCAGGCTGGTCTCAAACTCCTGGCCTCAGGTGATGCGCCTGCCTCAGCCTCTGAAAGTGCTGGGATTGCAGGCGTGAGTCACCATGCTCAGCCTGTTTCCTTAAATTTCTTTACAAAAATTTACCCTATGGTAAAGATGTACTACCAGAGGGTAGAATGAGACACTTTGGTGCATGGGTGCATTGTTTAGTGATGAAATCAGGGTATTTAGCATGCCTCTTGCCTCATAGTTACTATTCCTTTGAGATGAAGACATTGAGAATTCTTTTTTCTAGTTTTCTTGAAAAGTACCCTCTGATAATGTTAGACCTACTCACCCTGCTGCTGTGGAATAGAACTACGGGTTTCATTCCTCTCATGGAATATGTAACTTTATCGCTGTTTCCAATCCCTGACCGTGCCCCACCTTTGAATCCCAACCCATGTTAAGAACAGTTGTGCTTAAAGAGTTCTATGCAATATGTTTTTTAGATTCCTCTGGAGTGAGACAATGCGATGTTTGTCTTTCTCTGTGTAGTTTATTTCTTCTCTTTTCTTTTTTCCTCTTTTTTTTTTATTTTTGTTTTTTGAGATCATGTCTGGGTCTGGTTGCTCAAGCTGGAGTGCAGTGGTGCGATCTCGGCTCAATGCATCCTTGTCCTCTTGGGGCTCAGGTGATTCTCCCACCTCAGCTTCGTGATTAGCTGGTACTTTTGAGAAATGTCTCTTCAGGGTCATTGCCCAACTTTGGTTGGGTTACTTGGTTTTGCATGTTTCGCTTCTTAGTAGCATGAGTTTCTCGTGCATACCATGTAACAACCTCTTTCAGATAAATGATTCCTCATCATGCCCTCCCTATGTGAAGAATGCTTAGTTAAGCTCCAAGAGGTTTTCATAGTGCCTGTATATTTCTCCCAACAGTGTATGAGAGTGTGTTTGCAACTTCCTCCGGGGAATTTGTTTGAAATAATTGGTTTATTTTAATTATTCAAATTAGGATGAGTCTCTATCTGAACGTGCTTTTCATTTACGGTTTAGAGATGACTGGTAATGTCGAGAACCACCCTTTTTACATGTTAGTGCATTGCAGATTGTCTTTTTAGTAATGTCTGTTCAGGTTTGTGTCCCAGTTTTGGCTGGGTGACTTGATTTTGTGTGTTTTCTCCTCAGTGATGTCTTAGTTTCAGATACGTGATTCCTTATAATATTCTTTCTATCTGAAGAATGCCTTCTGAGTGTTGGTTGGTGCATTGATTTCTTTACTGTGCAGTATTTTTTCAGTTTTTTTCTTTGTTTGTTTTTACTGGTTGATTATTATTTTAGTTTTTAGTGTTTTTTTTTTTTTTTTTTTTGAGATGGAGTCTCTCTCTCTGTCGCCCAGGCTGGGGTGTCACTGCCATCTCGGCCCACTGCAAGCTCTGCCTCCCGGGTTCATGCCCTTCTCTTGCCTCACCCACCCATGTAGCTGGGACTATAGGCACTTGCCACCACACCTGGCTAATTTTTTTTGTATTTTTAGTAGAGACAGGGTTTCACTGTGTTAACCAGGATGCTCTTGATCTCCTGACCTCGTGATCCACCCACCTCTTGGCCTCCCAAACTGCTGGGATTACAGGTGTGAGCCACCCTGCCCAGCCACACAGTGATTATTCTTGTAAGATACAGTCAATAATAAAAACCAGAATTTTTGACTTCTGTTATTGGAAGTGTTTTCCTTTTGTTGTTTTTCGAACTATTTAACATCGATTCAGGTTTTTTGAAACTTAAGTTCACTCTGTTTTCCTGTATGCGTTTTATGCTTTTGAGTCATGTGTTTAGGTTTTAATTTGTGAGCCACAGCACCCAGCCTTGTTGCATCTTGTAGGTGTTCTTTTGAGAAAATATGTGTTGACTGCATACAGTCGTGCGTTTAGGTACTGTTATGTCCACAGGTGCATGGTTTCTTTTTATGCCACTGCCGTAGTCTTTGGGTAAGTAGAGCTTTTACCTGTAATTTGAAGATGAGTGTGAGGCCTCCAATCTAGTTTGTATTTCCTAGGTAGGATTGCTTTGCATATTCAGGGTCTTTGGTGGTTCCATGTGAATTTTTAGCTGTGTGTGGTTAACATTTTGTAACAAGTTTGGTTCGTACCATATGTCCAGAATTAGTGGTGCAGTGGGACATTATGATAATTGTATACCTTGCATAAGGATAGAATCAAGGAGTTTCTTGTGCCTGTGATCACGTACATGTCTTATATCTTTGAGGTGTGAACATCAGTATCCTCCTTGGTAACTATTTTGACAAAGACACGACCGTATTGTTAGGCGCAGTCGCCCTGCTGTGGAGTAGAATACCAGAATATATTCCTCTCCTTTAACTCTCTGCATACCTATTGCCAGTCCTTGCCTGTGTCCTGTCCTCCACCCAGCCTGTGGTGACCACTACTGTATTTTCACCTTCAGTGAGTTAAATTTTTCAGCTCCCACATAATTGAGAACATGCAGGGTTGATCTTTTTCTTTTCTCTGCCTTTCTGAATTGATTGAACATAGTATCTTGCAGGTACAGCCGTGTTGTGGGAAATGAAAAATGCCCTGAATTTTGATGGCTGAAAAGTATTCCATTGTGCCTATGTCCTGGAGATTCTTCATCCCTTCATCTGTGGATGGACAGGTAGGTTGATTCCATCCTTTGGCTATTGTCAATAGCGTGTCAAGAAAGGGGGGAAGGAAGCTTTGTCTCCAGCATACGAATTTCATTTGCTTTCCATGGAGAGCCATGGGTGGGATGATGACATTACAAGTTAGGCGTATGGTTAATTTGTTCAGGGACCTTCTACTGTTTTTCCTAGAGTGCATCCTAATTAAAGTTCCACCCAGTAGTGTGTAAGATTATCCCTTTCTTTGTCTTGTCACCAGCCTTTGCCTTATTTCAAGCACAGTCTTTCTTTTTGGCAATATTCATATCAGTTAGATTGAGATGGTGCCTGAGTGTGGTTTTCATTTACATGTTTGAGATGAGTTGATCTCAACAGTGATATTGAGAAACCCATTATTTTACCTATGTTTTTGTTTTTTGGAGATGGAGTTTCTCTCGTTGCCCAGGCTGGAGTGCAATGGCGCCATCTCAGCTCGCTGCAACCTTCGTCTCCTGTGTTTAAGTGATTCTCCCTCCTCAGCTCCCCGAGTAGCTGGGAGTATAGGTGTGTTCCCCCATACCTGGGTAATTTTTGTGTTTTTAGTAGAGACAGGGTTTCACCATGTTGGCCACGCTGGTCTCAAATCCCTGACCTCAGGTGATCTGCCCTTGGCTATTGTGAGTAGTGCTTCACTCCACCTGGGAAGGCAGCTATGATTTCCATGTAGTGATTTCTCTGTCCATAAGTACATACCCACTGTTGGAATTGCTAGATGAAGTGGTAGCTAGCTTTGTGATTGTTTGGGAAGCTCCAAGTGGTTTTTGCAGTACCTATGGTAATGGTGATTTCTCTCAACAGTGTGGAAGAGTATGTGTGTATGCAGGTTTCCCTGGGGTGTTCGTTTGAAATAACTGGTTTTTATTTTTTGTTAGAATGAGAGTGAGTTTATATCTGAGTGTGATTATCATTTACAGTTTAGAGATGAGTAGCAATGGTGAGAACCACCTTTTTTTTCCTGTTAGTGAATTGCATATTGCCTTTTTGGTAATGTCTGTTCAGGTTTGCTGCCCAGTTATGGCTGGGTTACTTGGTTTTGGGTGTTCTGCTCCTTAGTGGGGTGTTAGTTGCTCCTAAATGTCAGATAACAACTGCTTTTAGATACATGATTCCTCGTAATATCCTTTCTGTCTGAAGAATGCCTTCTGAGTGTTGGTTGGTGCATTGTTTTCTTTACTCTGCAGAACTTCTTCAGGTTGTTTTGTGTTTTTATTTCTTGATTATTTTAGTTGTGATTTTTATTTTTGTTTTTCCTTTTTATTTTTTGAGACAGAGTCTCGCTCTGTTGCCCAGACTGGAGTAGGGTGTCACGATCTTGACTCCCTGCAACCTCCACCTCCTGGGTTCAAGCGATTCTGTTGTCTCAGCCTCCTGAGTAGCTGGGACTGCGGGTGTGCACCACTACTCCCAGCTAATTTTTGTATTTTTAGTAGGGACAGGGTTTACCATGTGGGCTAGGCTGGTCTTGAAATCCTGACCTCAAGTGATCTTCCCGCCTTGGCCTCCCAAAGTCCTGGGTTTACAGGCGTGAGCCACCGTGCCTGGCTAACAGTGACTGTTTTTGTAAGATAAGGTCGATGACGAAAACTAGAATTTTTGACTTCTATTGTTGGAAGTGGTTTTTTTTTCTGTTTTTCTTTTTTTCTATATGCTTTTACATCTTGTGAGCTTAGATTCAGGTTTTCCTAAACTTAAGCTCACTCTGTGTTTTCCTGTAGCAGTTTTACGCTTTTAGATATTGTGTTTAGGGTTTAATGTATGTTGAGTTTCTGTTTGTGTATTGTATAACAACAAGGTCTTATTTCATTCTTTTGTCTGTGGCTATCCAGTCGTTTCCGACTGCTCAATTGAACAGACTTCTGACTCCTCATCTCATCTTTGTTCCCTTCGAGACGCAGTCCTACTCATGCCGTCACCCAGACTAGAGTGCAGTGGCGAGATCTCAGCTCTCTACAACATGTGCATCCTTGCTTCAAGAGATTCTCATGCTTCGTCTTCCCAAGTGGTTGGGATTGCTGGTGTGCACCACCACATCTGACTACAATTCTTTGTATTTTTACTAGAGATGGAATTTCACCATTTTGGCCAGGCTGACCTCAAGTGATCTGCCTGACTTGGTCTCTGAAAGCTCTGGGAGTACAGGTGTGAGCCACAGCACCCAGCCTCATTGTATCTTCTAGGCGTTCCTTTGAAAAACATGTGTTGACTGCATACAGGTGTGCGTTTAGGTTCTCTTAGGTCCCTAGGTTCATGGATTCATTTTTATGCCACTACTGTAGTCTTTGGATGAGTGGAGGTTTTACATGTATTTTAAAATTGGGGAATGTGCAGCCTCCAATTGAGTTTGTATTCCCTAGGATTGCTTTGCATATTCAGGTTCTTTGGGTCTTTGGTGGTTCCGTGTGAATTTCTAGCCATGTATCATTAGCATTCCATAAAACGTTTGTTTCATACTTTATGTCCAGAATTAGGGGTGCGTTGGGACATTGTGATACTTGTTTGTATATCTTGAGTATGGATAAAATCAGGGAGTTTCCCATGCTTGTGACTAGGTATAGGTTTGATATCTTTGATGTGTGAGTATTCAATATCCTCCTTGGTAGCTGTTTTGTAAACAGCACAACCATGTTGTTAAGTGTCATCTCCCTGCTTTGGAGTGGAATACTAGAATGTACTCCTCTCCTGTAACTCTCTGTGTACCTATTGCCAATCCTTGATGTCCTCTCCTCCACGTAGTCTGTGGTGACCACTGCTGTATTTTCACCTTCAGTGAGTTAAATTTTTCAGCTCCCACATGAGTGAGAACATGCAGGCTTGGTCTTTGTCTGCATTTCTGATTTGATTGAACAGAATATCTCCAGGTGCAGCCATGTTGCTGGAAATGATAGGATTCCAGGAATTTTGATGGCCCAGAAGTATTCCATTGTGTCTGTGTACTAGAGATTCTTCATCCCTTCGTCTGTGGATGGACAGGGAGACTGATTTCTTTTCTTGGCTTTTGTGCATAGGGCTGAATTCCACCTGGAATGACAGATAATCTCTTCCATGTCCTGATCATGTGTGTATATACCTAGTAATAGAATTACTAGATAAAACGGTAGTTGTAGTTTTACGATTTCAAGGAACATCCAGGTGGTTTCTTTAGTGTGCATACTAGTTCACCATATCCCACCAGCTGTGGAGACAAGTTCCTCCTCTGAGAAGATTCTCACCATTGCTGACACACACAAAAGCGTAAGTGAAAATCACACCAGATTTCATTTCACTCTGGTTGGAATGAATACTACCAACATTTGATGGCAGTTTGCTTCTATAGAGTATACATTATACCCCCCCACACACACACAACCCAAGGTGCAAGGGACATTTTGAGATATCTATATGTAGCATCATGATGAAATCATTGTATCTGGCATGTCTGTGATCTTCCATCATTATATTATCTCTGTGGAGAGAATATTCAGAACCGTATTTTCCAGCTAATTTTGAAACTTTTTTCTAGATTCTGTTGACCCTAGTCACCTAGTCACCCTGCTGTGCAACAGAACACCAGAATGGGTTCCTTGTATCTGAGCATCACTCTGTACCCGTTACCAGTCCTTACCCAGGCTCTCTGCTCTCCCCAGCCTCTAGTAACCCTTACTGGAAGTTCTGCTTTTTTTTTTTTTTTTTTTTTTTTGAGACAGAGTCTCGCTCTGTCGCCCAGGCTGGAGTGCAGTGGCCGGATCTCAGCTCACTGCAAGCTCCGCCTCCCGGGTTTAAGCCATTCTCCTGCCTCAGCCTCCCGAGTAGCTGGGGATACAGGCGCCCGCCACCTCGCCTGGCTAGTTTTTTTTTTGTATTTTTTAGTAGAGACGAGGTTTCACCGTGTTAGCCAGGAGGGTCTCGATCTCCTGACCTCGTGATCCGCCCGTCTCGGCCTCCCAAAGTGCTGGGATTACAGGCTTGAGCCACCGCGCCTGGCCAGTTCTGCTTTTAAGAGACAATGTTTTATGTATTCTATGTATCTGATGTCATGCAGCGTGGGTCTCTCCCTGGCAGACTCATTTCATTTCACCTAATTGTCTTCCAGGTTTCTCCATGTGGTTGCCGATGACATGATTTCCTGAAGTGTTACAGCTGAAGTGTGTTTCCTTGTGTACATATACTGTGGTTCTTTTATCCCTTCATCTGTGGATAAACAGGTAGGTTGATTCCACATCTTGGCTGTTGTGACTAGGGCTTCAGGACACATGAAAAGGCAGATAACACAGGGATTTCATTTTCTCTAAACGTGTACCCAGTGGTGAGATTGTTATTGGAATGGCAGTTGTACTTTTACCTTTTGTTGTTTGTTTGTTTGTTTTTAAAAAAGACGGAGTCTTGCTCTTGTCGCCCAGGCTGGAGTGCAGTGGCGCGATTTCAGCTCAATGCAAGCGCTGCTTCCTGCGTTCAAGTGGTTCTCCCGCTTCAGCCTCCCGAGTGGCTGGGAATCCAGGCACCTGCCACCATGCCTAATTTTTGTATTTTTAGTAGAGACGGGATTTCACCATGTTGGTAAGGCTGGTCTTGAACTCCTGACCTCAGGTGATCCACCTGTCTCGGCTTCCCAAAGTGCTGAGATTACAGGTGTGAGCCACTGCGCTCGGCCTACCTTTTACTTTTTTAAGGAACTTCCAAAAGTTTTTGTAGTGTGTACATAATTTTCATTCCGCGAAGTGTGTGGAAGAATTTTTTTTTTTCTGCAAGTCTGCGCTGACCATTGCCTTCAACAATTTTGACTTTTGCCTTTTGTAATACTCATTCTAGGTAGAATTAGATGTTTACCGAGTATGGTTTTGATTCACGTTTTTGTGAGGATTAGTGATATTGAGGAACTGTCACCTGTGAGTCCATTTCCTGTCATCTTTTCACTCAGGTCTATTTAGATCCTTTTACTTGGATATTTGTTGTTTTTATTGTTGTTTTTCAGTTAGTCATATCACTTTATTGTATGTGTTAGATAACAACCTCTTTCAGGGTTAGGATTTTTTATCGTTTCTCCCGGTCTTTAGGATTCCTTTTTTTTTGTTTCATTATTTCTTTTTCCCTGTAGAATTTGTAAAGTGTCCCTAGTCACATATGGTTATAGTTGCATATATTAGCAGTGATTTTTGTGTTCAACACCCCGCTTCCGTGATAACAGAAAAACATGCGTGTGCGCGCGCACAGAGCCAAGCCTTGCATTGCCTGTGGGTATAGTTTCCCTACCTTTTTTTTAGTGTTATGATGCTTCTTTACCTTTTGCAGCCTGTTTGCATAGATACAGGGTTTCCTAAAATATACACCCACTCTCTTTTCTTATAGGACCTTTACAGTTTCAAGATTGAGTTTAGGTCTTCATTTTGTGTTGATTTTGTGTATCATGCATTGTAAGGGTCCTATTTCAGTGTTTTTCCTGTGGATATTCAGTTTTCTCAAAATCGATAATTGAACCAGACTCTCCTTTTCCCATTGTATCTTTTTGGGGTTTTGAAAAATGTGTTCCCTATGTATCATGTTGGATAGAGGATTTGGCTGCCTCATTGTGTCACTTAGGTCATCGTTCTGTGTTTGTGACACTCATGAATTGTTTGGATAACTACAGATTGTTTTTTCATTTATTGTTTTCTTTGGTTCTTACCTTGGATTTTTCTTTTAATGCTTTCTGCTCTTTATTATTACAGTTTAAAAGGTATATATGCAAGTTAGTTA
Organism: Trachypithecus francoisi; assembly: GCF_009764315.1. Taxonomy (NCBI): domain Eukaryota; kingdom Metazoa; phylum Chordata; class Mammalia; order Primates; family Cercopithecidae; genus Trachypithecus; species Trachypithecus francoisi. Next base: position 40,654,585 of record NW_022681459.1, on the reverse strand, counting down.
CATCTGTTGATTGCATGACACTGAGACTTGGGGTCCCAAGAACCCCGTAACCCAGGCAGTGAGCAGAGGGCCCACAGGGTGGGTCTTCAGCACACGCTCCCTCTCCCCTGGTTTTTATTGACCTGTGGTCATTCCCGGTGTCTGTTGTTCTCTTCTTTATGTTTGAGTCCATTCAGAGTTTAACTCCTGCTTATAAGTGAGAACATGTGGCATTTGGTTTTCTATTTGGGCCTTAGTTCACTTATGACACTGGCCTGCAGTTTCCACCTTCTGTTGTCAGGTGATCCTCCTTGATAGGTCTACAGGTGCCTGCCCCCACATCCGGCTAATTTTTTTATTATTGTAGAGATGGCATCTCACCATTTTGCCCAGGCTGGTCTCAAATTCTGGACTGAAGCGATCCACCTGCCTTGGCTTCCCAAAGTGCTAGAATTACAGGTATAAGCCACTGAGCCGGCCTCTCATGCACTGTAGATGGCTAGGTTGATTCCATGTCTTTGACATTGTGAATAATACTGCTATGAACATAACGAATGCCTGTGTCTTTTGGATAGGAGGATTGATTTTCCTTTGGGTAGATGCATAGGAGAGGGCTTTTGGGTAATACTGCCATGAAAATACGAGTGCCTGTGTCTTTTGGATAGAAGGATTGATTTTCCTTTGGGTAGATACACAGGAGAGGGCTTTCTGGGTGAGATGGTAGTTCTGTTTTCAGCTCTTTGAGAAATCCCCAATCTGCTTTCAATGGTGTCTGTACTAGTTTTAATCCCCTCTCCTCCATCGAAAGCGTACCAGCGTTTCGTTTCCTCGGCTGCCTCGCCAGCATGTGTTCCTTGTCTGCGTGGTCCTCACCGTTGTGACCTCCATGGGTTTACAACGTCTTGTAATGTTTTTGATTGGCAGCTCTCTGATAGTGAGTTTGAGCATGTTTTCCTATATGTCAGTTGCTTGTACGTTGACTTTTGATAAGTGTGTGTTCACGTCTCTTGCCTGTTTATTAATGGGATATTCCCTAGTTGACTTGTTGAAGGGCCTTGTAGATTCTGCATATTAGATGTTGTGCAGATGCACAGTTTGGGACCGTGTTCTCCCTTTGTATGCACTGTTAACTCTGTTGGTAGTTTCTTTTGCTGTGCAGCAGCTCTTTCAGGTATTCGGTCTGACTCGTCAATTTCTGTTTTTGTTGCCCTTACTCTTCAGGACTTAGCCATCTAAATTCTTTGCCAAAGCCTATGTGGAGAAGGATATTTCACGAGTTTTCTCATAAGATTTTAATAGTTTGAGTTTTTCCGTTGAAATCTTTCATTCATCTTGAGTTCTTTGTGTCTGGTGAGAGGTAGGGGCCTAGTGTTACTCTTCTGCACATGGCTAGCCACTTATTTCAGCTCCGTTGATTGAATAGGGTGTCCTTTTGCCTTTGCTTACTTTGGTGGATTCTGTGTTAGATCAGATAGTTTTCAGTGTGTGGGTTTACTTCTCGGTCCTCGCTTGTGTTCCGCTGCTCTGTGTGGAAGCAGGTCCCTAACTTTTCCATGAAATTTGAAATCAGGAAGTGTGATGTGTCCGATGTAGTCTGGATGTCTCAGGATTGTGGAGGATGAAACTCAGGGCGCTTCATGGTCCCACATGAATATTAGCATCACCTATTTCTATTTCTTTCAACAAATGTGTTGCATAGTAAAGGAACAATACAATGAGAGGGTAGGGTGGGGCGTTATGGTCCATGCATACATTGTGGAATGATGAAATCAGGGTACTTAGTGTTTCTGATACCTTTTCCCATTGTTTATTCCTTTATGGTGAAACCCTTTCAGTACTCTCCTGTCAAGCTGCTTTGAAAGTGATGTGCCTTTACTGTTAACCCTGGTCACCCTGCACTGGAATAGAACAACAGAATTTTCTTCCTCTCATTTCCCGTTTACAATCCCTGCCCATTATTCCTCTTTTCCCCCAATCTCTGCAAACCAATATTGTGCTCGCCAGGTCTTTGAGATAGAGTTTCTCAGATTCTGCATGTGCGAGATGACTCACGGTTTGTTTCTTTCCCCTCTTGTTCATTTAATTTACCATCATGTTCTCCAGGTGCAACCCTGTGGTTCCCCACGGTATGATTTCACTGTGGTTTTCTGTCTGAAGAGTATCCCAGGGTGTACATGTGGAGCAGCTTCTTTATCCCTTCTTCTGTGGATAAGCAGGTAGGTTGATGCTTACACTGGCTCTTGGGAACAATGCTGGAATCCACATGGGTGAGTAGATCTATCTTTGGTGTCCTGATTTCAATGGCTTTGAGTGTATTCCTAGTAGTAGAATTGCCGGTTGAAATGGTAGTAGGAGTCTTTTAAGGTTTGGAGGAACCTCCAAGTGGTTTCTGTAGTGCGTGTGCTAGTTTACCTTCTCACGAACTGTGAAAGAGTGTCTCTCTCTCTGGGAACACACCAGCGTTTCCCTTTCTTTCAATGGGTTTTTTTTTTTTTTCCTCTTTATGTTAATACTCACTCCAATTAGAATGAGATGGTGTCTAAGTGGTTTTGATTTACATTTTGCTTGTGGTTAGTGATGTTTGCCGAGTTATTCTGAACTTGTTTCAATTTGACATGTAAGACTGGGCAATGGATGTGAAGAGCTGAGATGGATGCGCAGGTTAAAGATTGTCAATCAACATTACTGATCCTCACGAGAAGTCAATCAAAACCACACTCAGAAAGCATCTCTCTCTGGTGAGAATGAATGTTACCAAAATGGGACAGCTGTTTCATTGCCATATAGTCTGTGTGTGTAACCAGCGAGTGGAAGGGACAATTGGATCTGTGTAAACGTAGCATCATCATGAAGTTGCAGTGTCTGGCACCTCTGTGAGCTCCAGCCTTATGATTTCTCTGTGGAGAGAATATTCACAACTGACCTTTGTAGCTGTTTTGAAAATTGTGGTTTTCTGTTCTTGCCTTTTGGCATAATGGCCTACGGCTCTCTGCTCTCCAGAGAGTCTGAACTAGTTTGCATTTCCTCCTACAGTGGACCTGCATTTCTTTGCTCATCTTCCCCACCAGCCTCTGTTGTTGTGGACCGTGTGTCATAATTGCCATTCTGACCAGTGTGAGATGGTATCTCAGTATGTTTTTGATTTGCATTTCTCTGATAATCAGTGAGATCGAGCATGTTTTTATTATCATTGGTTACTGGTACACCTTCTTTTAAGTGTGTGTTCGTGTCTCTTGCCCATTTACAAGTTGGGTTTTTTTTTTCTGATTTTATTTGTTTAAGCTCTTTACATAAATCCTGAATATTAGACGTTTTTCAGATGCATAGTTGGGGAATATGTTCCCTCATTCTATAGACTGTGTGTTGACTCCGTTGGTTGTTTCTTGTGCAGCAGCTCTTTTGTGTATTAGGTCCCACTTACTAGGAATTGTTTTTGTTCTCATTGCTTTTGGGGACTTGACATATAAATGCTTTGCCAAAACCTCTGTCGAGAAGGGTATTTGCTAGATTCTCATGCAGGATTTTTTTATAGTTTCAGGTCTTGGATTTTTATGTATTTTTGTATTTATTTACAGACCGAGTCTCGCTGTGTCATACAGCCTGGAATGCAGTGGAGCAATCTTGGCTCACTGCACCCTCCACCTTCGGGGTTCAAGTGATTCTTGTGCATCAGTCTCCCGAGTAGCTGGGAGTACAGGCACGTGCCACCATGCCCGGCTAAGTTTTGCTTTTTAAGTAGACAGGGTTTCACCATGTCAGCCAGGGTGGCCCCGAACTTCCCGACCTCAAGTCATCCGCCTGCTTTGGCCTCCCAGAGTGCTTGGATTCCAGGCATGAGCCACCACGCCCAGCCCAGGATTTTGCATTTCAATCTTTGATTCAATTTGAGTTGCTTTCTGTACGTGGTGAGACACGGGCCCAGTGTTATTTCTTCTGCAGCTAGGTAGCCACTGATCCCAACACCACTTACTGATAGGGAATCCTTTCTCCATTGCTTATTTTTGTTGTTTTATTTTCAAGTATCAATGATTTCAGGTGTGCAGGTTTGTATCTGGGTCTTCTAATCTGTTCCCTGTAAACAGGTGCCCAGCTTTTTAGTGACCTAGTAACCTAGTTACTAGGTTTAGTTAAAGGGTTTCCTTTTGGGGTCAGCTAGAAGGGTCTGGACCATACTTTGCCCACTCAGACATTCTTCCTGCCCACCTGCTGCTGTGAATCCTGCATGTCTCATATGCTCTCAGGCAGAGAGGAAACTGCTGAGCCGGCCAGGGCAGGGGACAGAGCCCTGTGACTCTCCACTTGAGAGCCCTCCCAGCTGACTGCCGTGGAGTGCAGCCACTTCGCAGAGCCAAATCCCCTGAGGTTCCTGTCTGCTGTCTAGCCTTCAAGGACAGGTCATGGGGCCTTGGTTCCTGCCCTGTCATCTTCCCAGTCACCCTGATCTTCAGGGGGAGAAACAGCCAGGGAAAGAAGGGCTTGGTCATGGCACCTCCACTCTTGGGCTATTGAGGATCTCTCAGTTTTGTGTCTGGTGGGTTCTGTCCAGAGCCCATTTGAGAGCAGTGGGTGACAGGACAGGCCTATGTGACCCAGGCAGGCAGCAATATTGGGTCAGCCTTCGTGTCCACTTCTGTCAGCTGGGGCAGCCCGGAAGGATGATTGTGGGGTGGGTGTTATGGGAATAGACCTCAGGTGGAGGCTGCAGGGGTTCTCCGGCACTGTAGGCACAGCAGGCCCAGGAGCAGGGGAGGGAGCCATGACTCGTGGAGCCTCTGGCCCATATCCTTGGCAGATGAGGGCCACAGGGGCATGGGCAGCAGTGTCCAAGGTCCCCTAGGCTGGGCCCATGGCTGTTCCTGGCTCAGAGTTCTTGGTGGGCTGGTCAGAAACATACAGTAACTTGGGGCAGTTACCAAGTGGCCAAGCCTGCACTGCTGGGCTGTATGAGCTTGGGCCCGCTCAGGCCATCTCTGGGCCCTGCCTTTCTAGGCTGTTCAGGTGGTTCATTGGGCCTGGGGTGCTAATGTTTCTGGATGGGCAGCAGAACCGGTCTATACTCAGGGCCCGAGGCCATGTTCCCAGAACACAGCTTTGGCATTCACAGCAGGGTGTGGTGAGGCTCCTTAGGCTGGGTTCTGGTCTGGTGCCAGGGACACCACTGCTCCACCATCTCCAGAGGCATCTCCCGGACACTGGCTGTGAGTTCAGATGTTCTGAACAGGGACAGGGAGAGGCAGAGGGGGACCCAGCCTGGGGCTCACTGGAGGAGCTCGTGGGCAGACAGCGCCCTTTGGAGGAAACTGAGGCTGGGAGTTGGGAACCCCATTCCCCGGCTCACAGCACCTCCCACCCGGGGCCCTCCCAGGGCTGCGTGAACTTTAGTCACCTGGTGACAGGCTGAGTTACCGTGCAGAGTCACCGTGCGCTTCCTTGCTGCTGTGATGTTAGCCTCCCCATCCTCCTGGCCAGGCTGGACCTCTGTGAGAGGCCTGCCTGTCCTGCACCTTATGTAGACACCTTCCACTGTCCCCCAGGATTGCTGGACACCCCCTGACTGGCCTCTTTTCCCCTCTGGGACTAGGTAAGCTTATGGGTTCTCTGGCAGCTCCTGTTCCTTCCCTTCCTCTGCTCCTCCTCAGAGGTGCCCACCCCCAGGGCTGGACAGCATGCACACATTCTGGGAGGCGGGAAGGAGACACTGGGCCTGTGTTTCTGAGGCCTGACTTTAGACTGTTCCCTGTTGGGGAGGGACCAGGGAGTGTCTGAGGCTGGTCCTGACCCTGCTCCTTGCCCCATGGATGCAGCAGAGCCATGAAGAAGTTAGTGGTGCTGGGTCTGCTGGCCATTATCCTGGTGCTGGTCATTGTTGGCCTCTGTCTCTGGCTGCCCTCGGCCTCCAAGGAACCTGACAACCATGTGTATGCCAGGGCTGCCGTGGCTGCAGATGCCAAACACTGCTTGGAGATTGGGAGGTGAGCAGGGCAGGGCATGGGGGCATGGGCCCTGGAAACAGGGCAAGCGGACCTGGGCAATACCTTTGCCCCTCTGAGACTCAGTTTCCCCACATGTAAGCAGGCTGCCTGGGCACGGGGTGCCCCGTGTGCATAGAGCTACCTGTTCTTTGCTTGGACTCTCTCAGTAGCCTCTGGGTAGGGGACGGTGACCCCGAGAGCAGGCTGTGGGTCTCCTAGAGCCCAATAGGGCCCTTTTTCCCAGTTCTAAAAGTCTCTGTGTCTTAAATAAACTCCACTGTTTTGTTGTTTGGTTGTTATTTTTACGTATTTGTCTTTTTATTTTTAGTTATTTATTTATTGTGAGATGGAGTCTCGCTGTTTCTCCCAGGCTGGAGTGCAGTGGCGTGATCTCAGGTCACTGCAACCTCCACCTCCCAGGTTCAAGCGATTCCCCTGCCTCAGCCTCCCGACTAGCTGGGACTAAGGTGTGTGCCACCACGTCTGGTTAACTTCTTGTTTTTTTGTATTTTAGTAGAGATGGAGTGTCCTCATGTTGGCCAGGATGGTCTTAATCTCCTGACCTGGAGATCCACCCACCTGGGCCTCCCAAAGTGCTGGGATTACAGGCGTGAGCCACCGTGCCCGTCCACTGTTTATTTGTTTGTTTTTTCTTTTGTTTTTTTTTTTTTTGAGACAGAGTCTTGCTCTGTCACCCAGGCTAGAGTGGAGTGATCTCGGCCACTGCAGCCTCCGCCTCCCGAGTTCAAGTGATTCTCCTGTCTCAGCCTCCGAAGTAGCTCAGACTGCAGGCATGCGCCACGGTGCCCAGCTAGTTTTGTATTTTAGTAGACACAGGGTTTCACCATGTTTGCCAGGGTGGTCTCCTCTCGATCTCCTGCCTTGTGATTTGCCCGCCTCAGCCTCCCAAAGTGCTATGATTACAGGCATGAGCCACTGTGCCTGGCCTATACTTCTTCAGTATTTTGTCTGTAATAAGGCACATAAGCAGAGGGTATCCTGGGACTTTTTTCTTTTTGTTTCTGTTTGTTTTGAGACAGAGTTCCGCTCCGTTGCCCAGGCTGGAGTGCAGCGGCATAATCTTGGCTTCCTGCAACCTTTGTCTCCCAGGCTCAAGTGATTTTTGTGCCTCAGCCACCCAAGTAGCTAGAATTACAAGTGTGTGCCGCCATGCCCATCTAATTTTTGTATTTTTTAGTAGAGACTGGGTTTTGCTACGTTGGCCTAGCTGGTCTCGAACTTCTGGCCTCAGATGATCCGCCCACCTCAGCCTCCCAAGGTGCTGGGATTACACACATGAACCACCTTGCCCAGCCTCATCTAGGACATTTTGATACATGTATATTTTGGGTGATAATCAAATCAGGGTGCTTAGCATAACTATTCTCTCATCCAGGTATTATTTCTTTGTGGTGAGAACACTCAAAATTGTTCCCTTCTAGCTTTTTTTGAAAATTACAAAACAATATTCTAACCAGAGTCACGCAGCTGTGGAACGGGACTCTAGAATGTGTTCCTCCCAACTAACTGTAACTTTGTTTCCATAACCAATCCCTCCTATTTCCCCTCCTTCCCCCAGCCTCAGGAGACCACTCCTGTACTGTCTGCTTCCTGAAGGTTAAGTTTTTGGATTCAACGTAAGTGAGGTCATGCAGTGTTTGTCTTTCTGTGCTTGGCTTATTTAACAGAATGTTTTCTTGGTTCATTAGTGTTGCCCTAAATGAAAATTGCATTATTTTTTATGGCCAGAGAATATATCATTGTATATATGTACTACATTTTCTTTATTCCTTCATCTTCGGGTGAACAGGTAGGTGGATTCCATCATCCTAGCTATTGTGAATAGTGATGTAATAGACATGGAAAGACAGATGTCTGTTCAAAATCCTGGTTTGCTTTGACTGTATACCTAGTAGTGGGATGAATAGATCATATGGTATTGTACTTTCAGTTTTTTGAGGAATCTGCAACAGCTTTCCAGAGTGTATAATAGTAACTGACCCTCCCATAAACACTTTTTTTTTCCTGGAAATTGACACCAGCATTTGTTTGTATTTTTATTTGTCATATTCATATGAATAAGTGAGATGTTTTCTGCGTATGGTTTTGATTTCGATTTTGTGCAGGATTAGTAATGTTAACCACGTTTTCGTAAAGGTAGAGTCAGTCTTATGTCTTCTTTGGCTAAAAGTCTATTCAGCCTCTTTGCCCAATTTTGGATCGGTTACTCGTTTCTCTTTTGGTTAGTCTTTTTTTGCTAGTTACTAACGTTAGTAGCTTGTGCCTTTTGGAAAACAATGCCTTGTCAGCTGTATGTTTCCCCAAACCTTTCTTCTCACCTTTAGGATACTGTTCTTTTTTTCTGCTTTTTCTCTTCCCCCTTCCCCTGCACCAGACTCCGATGGAGTCTTGCTCTGTTACCCAGGCTAGAGTTGCAGTGATGCGATCTTGGCTTACTGCAACCTCCGCCTCCTGAGTTCAAGCAATTCTCCAGCCTCAGCCTCCTGAGTAGCTGGGATTACAAGTGTGTACAACCATGCCTGGCTAATTTTTGTATTTTTACTAGAGACAGGGTTTCACCATGTTGGCCGGGCTGGTCTCAAACTCCTGACCTCGTGAGCCCCCATGCCCGGTCTAGGATGCCTTCTCTTTGGATTCATTTGTTCTCTCCTGCACAGAGGCTCTAATGTTGTACTTAGTTTGTCATGTTTATATTTGCGTTTGTTGGCAATGATTTCAGTGTCCCATCCAAAAAAAGAGATCGTGAAGCCATTTTATTGCCTGTGCGTATTTTCCGCCTATTTTTTCCTTTTCTTTTTCTTTTTCTTTTTTGCAACCTGTGTGGACAGGGTCAAGTTACCCCAAAATATATGCTTATGCCATGTTTTCCCCTTGGAGTGTTTTGCTTTCCAGATTGAATTTAACTGATTTATTTTTCATAGATTTTTGTGTATGGGCGACATAGGGGTGCTAGTTCAATCTTGTGCACGTGCACAGTTTTCTCAACTGTTGTGCCTTTGGTGTGCTTTTGAAAAATGTGTGCTCTAAATATAATTTTGGATTGATTACTTGGCTCCCTCATTTTGTCCATTCGGTTGTCTTTTTTTTTTTTTGTTTTTTGTTTTTTTTGAAAATGGAGTCTTACTCTGTCAGCCAGGCTGGAGTGCAGTGGCACGATCTCGGCTGATTGCCAGCTCCGCCTCCTGGATTCACACCATTCTCCTGCCTCAGCCTCCTGAGTAACTAGCACTGCAGGTGCCCGCTACGACGCCTGACTAATTTTTTGTATTTTTAGTAGAGATGGGGTTTTACTGTGTTAGCCAGGATGGTCTCAATCTCCTGATCTCGTGATTCACCCACCTCAGCCTCCCAAAGTGTGGGGATTACAGGCGTGAGCCACCGCTTCTGGTCCATTTGGTTGTCTTTCTGTGTTTATGCCAGTCACTGATTGCTTGGATGACTGTAGTTTTTATCTGTCATCCATGTATCTATCTATCTATCTATAATATATCCTAAGCCTATTTTTTTTTTTTTTTTGAGACAGGTTATTGCTCTGTCACCCAGGCTGGTATGCAGCACTGTGATCTTGGCTTATTGCAGCCTTGACCTCCTGGGCTCAAGTGACCCTCCCACCTCAGCCTCCCAAGTAGCTGGGACTACAGGTGTGCACCACCATGCCCCACTAATTTTTTTACACTTTTTGTAGACGTAGGGTTTTGCCATGTTGCCCAGACATCTCTCAAACTCCTGAGTTCAAGTGATCTGCCTGCCTCAGCCTCTCAAAGTGCCGTGAGTACTGGTGAGCGCCACTGCGCCTGGGGAATCCCTGTTTAAAAAAATAATAATAATAGACTTTTATTTTGATTAAATTGCAGGTTATTTACATGTGAACATTTGATGACACTGAGGCTTGTGGCCACTGACCCCATTTTCCAGGCAGTGAGCAAGGTGCCAGTCAGTTGCTTCTTCCACCCACAGCCCGTTTCTTCCTCCTTTTTTCATCTGATAGTCCCCAGTGTCTATTGTTTGCATCTTTATGTTCGAACGTATTCACTGTTTAGCTCCCACTCTTAAGTGAGAACATGTAGTGTTTGGTTTTCTGTTCTTGCCTTGATTTGCTAAACATAATAATCCCCAGGTCTATCCATGCTGCTTAGGACATGATTGCGTATTCATATGGCTGCGTTGTATTTTGTGGTGTGTATGCACCACAAAAAAAAAAAAAAAGTTGAATCCACTGTTGCTGGACGCCTATGCTTCCACATCTTTTTTTTATGAATGGCATGGCCATTTTTTTTGTGAATGGCACGGCCATGAATGCACGACATCTTGTGTCTTTTTGATAGAAGGATTTACTGTCTTTTGGGTAGATACCAAGTAGTGGAATTGCTGTAGTTCTCTTTTAAGTTCCTTGAGAGTCTCCAAACTGGTTTCCACAGTGTAAACCTGTTTCCACATTCCCCAAGAGTGTAGCAGCGTTCCCTTTTCTTTGCCGCCTCGCCAGCATGTTGTTTTGACTTTGGAAAAATGGCCATTCTGACCAACGTGGGATGTCATCTCATTGTGTTTGTGAGTTGCATTTCACTGATGATTAGTGAGGTTGTGTATTTCTTCATGTCGGTTGATCCCTTGAATGTCTTCTTTTTATTTTTTTTTTATTTTTCAAGACAGTGTCTCACTCTGTTGCCTGGACTGGAGCTGGAGTGCAGTGGCACAGTCTTGGTTCACTGCAACCTCCGCCTCCTGGGTTCAAGTAATACTCCTGCCTTAGCTTCCCGAGTACCTGGGATTACAGGCGAGCATCACCATGCCCAGCTAATTTTTGTATTTTGAGTAGAGATGGGGTTTCACCATGTTGGCCAGGCTGGTCTCGAACTCCTGGCCTCAAGTGCTGTGCCTGCCTCAGCCTCTGAAAATGCTGGGGTTGCAGGCGTGAGCCACAATGCTCAGCCTGTTTCCTTAAATTTCTTTACAAAAGTTTACCCTACGGTAAAGGTGTACCACCAGAGGGTAAAATGAGACACTTTGGTCCATGGGTGCATTGTTTAGTGATGAAATCAGGGTATTTAGCATATCTCTTGCCTCATAGAGTTACTATTCCTTTGAGGTGAAGACATTCAGAATCCGCTTTTCTAGTTTTCTTGAAAAGTACACTCTGATAATGTTAGACCTGCTCACCCTGCTGCTGTGAAATAGAACTACAGGTTTCATTCCTCTCATGGAATATGTAACTTTATACCTGTTTCCAATCCCTGACCATGCCCAACCTTTGAACCCCAACCCATGTTAAGAACAGTTATGCTGGCCGGGCGCGGTGGCTCAAGCCTGTAATCCCAGCACTTTGGGAGGCCGAGACGGGCGGTCAGGAGATTGAGACCATCCTGGCGAACATGATGAAACCCCGTCTCTACTAAAAAATACAAAAAAACTAGCCGGGCGAGGTGGCGGGCGCCTGGAGTTTCAGCTACTCGGGAGGCTGAGGCGGGAGAATGGCGTAAACCCGGGAGGCGGAGCTTGCAGTGAGCTGAGATCCAGCCACTGCACTCCAGCCCGGGCGACAGAGCGAGACTCCGTCTCAAAAAAAAAAAAAAAAAGAACAGTTATGCTTAACTAGTTCTATGAAATAAGATTTTTAGATTCCGCCTGAGTGAGACAATGCGATGTTTGTCTTTCTCTGTGTAGTTTATTTCTTGTCTTTTCTTTTTTCCTCTTTTAAGATCGTGTCTGGCTCTGTTTGCTCAAGCTGAAGTGCAGTGGTACAATCTCGGCTCACTGCATCCTTGACCACCTCCCGAGGCTCAGGTGATTCTCCCACATCGGCTTCGCAAGTAGCTGGGACTTTTGAGAAATGTCTCTTCAGGTTCATTGCCCAACTTTGGCTGGGTTCCTTGGTTTTGCATGCTTCGCTTCTTAGTAGCATTAGTTTCCTGTGCATATCATGTAACAATCTCTTTCAGACAAATGATTCCTCATCATGCCCTCCCTATATGAAGAATGCCTTCTCATTGTTGATTGGTTCATTGCTCCCTTTACCATGCTGTAGTTCTTGAGTTTTCTTTTTCATGTGTTGTTTTCCTTTTGTTAGCAGCGATTTGAGGTCAGGCCAGAAAGAAGAATCACAATTTTTATGCATTTCATTGATTTTTAGTGTATTTTCCATGTATTTCCCAATTGTTTTTTATTTTTGCAACCTATGAGCATAGATTAAGTTGCCCTGAACTTCCACTCACTCTGTGTTTTCCTGTAGAAGTTTCATGCTTTCGGGTCTTGTGTTTAGGTTTTCATTTATTTTGAGTTGGTATTTATGAATTGTGTAACATAAAGGTCCTATTTCGTTCTTTTTCATGTGGATATCCTGTATTTTCAGATTCATTAATTGAACAGACCTCCCCCTCCTCACTGCGTCTTCCAGGTATTCTTTTGAAAAAAAATGTGTTGACTCCATACAGATATATGTTTAGGTTCTGTTATGTCCACATGGTTTCATTGTTAGGCCACTACCGTGGTCTTTGGATGTAATTTGAAATAGTAATTTGAATTGGATGTAATTTGAAATTGTAATTTGAATTGGATGTAATTTGAAATTGAGCAGTGTGAGGCCTTGAAACGAGGTTGTATTTCCCTAGGATTGCTTTGCATGTTTAGAATCTATGGTGGTTCCATGTTAATTTTTAGCTGTGTGTAGTTAGATTTCTTGAAAAGTTTGGTTCATACTGCATGTCCAGAATTAGGGGTGCAATGGGGACATTGCAGTACTTGTGCACCTTGCATAAGGATAAAAGATAAAGTGAAGGAGGTTTCCATGTTTTGTGTGTGGGTTTCCAGGTTTCTCAACGTCATTTACAAAATGGACTAGCCATTCCCCCATTTTGTTTGGGTTTTTTGTTTGTTTTGATACGGAGTTTTGCTCTTTTGACCAGGCTAGAGTGAAGTGGTGTGATCTCGGCTTGCTGCAACCTCCGTCTCCCGGATCTAAGCGATTCTCCCACCTCAGCTCCCGAGTAGCTGGGATTACAGGGACACGCCACCACATTTGCTAATTTTTCTATTTTTATTAGAGACAGAGTTTCACCATGATGGCCAAGCTGATCCCAAACTCCTGACCTCAACTGGTCTGCCCACCGTGGCCTCCCAAAATGTTGGGATTACAGGCGTGAGCCACTGCGCCTGGCCTTTTGAAACATCTGTTGAGGCCGGGCGCGGTGGCTCAAGCCTGTAATCCCAGCACTTTGGGAGGCCGAGACGGGCGGATCACGAGGTCAGGAGATCGAGACCATCCTGGCTATACGGTGAACCCCGTTTCTACTAAAAAATACAAAAACTAGCCGGCGACGAGGCGGGCGCCTGTAGTCCCAGCTACTCGGGAGGCTGAGACAGGAGAATGGCGTGAACCCGGGAGGCGGAGCTTGCAGTGAGCTGAGAGCCGCCACTGCACTCCAGCCTGGCGGCAGAGCAAGACTCCGTCTCAAAAAAAAAAAAAAAAAAAAAAAAAAAAAAAAAAAAAAAAAAAGAAACATCTGTTGACTGTAAGTACGTTCAGATTTGTCTGTTGGCTGCCTGATACTGTCCAGTGGCATATGTTTGTTTTTATGCCATTTGCTTGCTGCCTCAGTAAGTGTAACTTTTCGATGTAATTTGACATTGGGGAGCATGAGGCATTCAAGTGAGTTTCTGTTTCTGGGAAGTGCTTTGGATTTTCCGGGTCTTCCATGGTTCTATGTGAATTTTGCCATTGTTCATTTATAATTTTAAAATTGGGTTTGTCATACATGTCCAAAATTAGGGGGTACAGTGGGATTTTTTTTTACTTGCGTACTTTGAGGAAGGATGAAGTCAGGGTATTTTGCATGTCTATTCCCATGTCTAGTTTTTATTTGTCTGTGATGTGACCCTTCCATTTTCCTCTCCTTTCTAGCTCTATTCAAAGAGATCCTACCGTATTGTTACTTGTAGTTACCCTCCTGTGGAGTAGATCACCAGCATTATTCCTCCGCAGAAGTGCAACTTGGTACCTATTACCAATGCCAGCCCATGCTTTGTCCTCCCCCCAGCATCTGATAACCACTATTGTACTTTCACTTTCCATTAGATAATTCTTTTTTAGTCTCCTCATGGGTGAGATGATGCAGTGTTTGTCTTTCCCTGCCTGGCTGATTCCACTAAATATAATGTCTTCCAGGTTTATCCGTGTTGCCACAATGGACGTTGTGTCATCGATGTTTGTTGATGGGGCGTATTTCGTTGTATCTGTATGCTGAAGTTCCTTCATCCCTTCATCAGTTGATGTATAGGTAGGTTGATTGCATACCTTAGCTATTGTGTGTAGTGCTTCACTCAGCCTGGGAAGGCAGCTATGACTTCCATGCAGTGATTTCACTGTCCATAAGTGTATACCCATTGCTGGAATTGCCACATGAAATGGTAGTTTCCTTTTTGATTGTTTGGGAAGCTCCAAAAAGTTTTCATAGTGCCTGTATATTTCTCCCAACAGTGTATGAGAGTGTGTATGCAACTTCCTCCAGGGAATTTGTTTGAAATAATTGGTTTCTTTTAATTGTTCAAATTAGGATGAGTATCTAAGCGTGCTTTTCATTTACGGTGTAGAGATGACTGGTAATGTTGAGAACCACCTTTTTACATGTTAGTGCCTTGCACGTTGTCTTTTTAGTAATGTCTGTTCAGTTTGTGTCCCAGTTTTGGCTGGTTTACTTGGTTTTGTGTGTTTTCTCCTCAGTGGTGTGTTAGTTTCAGATACATGATTCCTTATAATGTCCTTTCTATCTGAAGAACGCCTTCTGAGTGTTGGTTGGTACATTGATTTCTTTACTGTGCAGTATTTTTTCATTTTTTTTTTAACTGATTGATTATTATTTTAGTTCACAGTGATGATTCTTTGTTTTTTTTCGAGATGGAGTCTCTGTCACCCAGGCTGGAGTGCGGCTGCCATCTCGGCCCACTGCAAGCTCTGTCTCTCGGTTTCATGCCCTTCTCTTGCCTCACCCTCCCATGTAGCTGGGACTACAGGTGCCTGCCACCACACCTGGTTAACTTTTTTTGTATTTTTAGTAGAGACGTGGTTTCACTGTGTTATTTGAGATTCACAGGATGCTCTCGATCTCCTGACCTCATGATCCACCCGACTTTTGACCTCCCAAAGTACTGGGATTACAGGTGTGAGCCAGCATGCCCAGCCACACAGTGATTATTCTTGTAAGATACAGTCAATAATAAGAACCAAGATTTTTGATCTCTATTATTGGAAGTGTTTTCCTTTTGTTGTTTTTCTAACTATTTAACATCGATTCAGGTTTTTCAAAACTTAAGCTCACTCTGTTTTCTTGTAGGCATTTTATGCTTTTGAGTCATGTGTTTAGGTTTTAATTTGTGAGCCACAGCACCCAGTCTCATTGCATCCTGTAGGCGTTCTTTTCAGAAAAAATATGTTGACTGCATGCAAGTGTGCGTTTAGGTACTGTTATGTCCACAAGTGCATGGTTTCTTTTTATGCCACTGCTGTAGTCTTAGGATAAGTAGATCTTTCACCTGTAATTTGAAGATGAAGAGTGTGAGGCCTCCAATCTAGTTTGTATTTCCTAGGATTGCTTTGCATATTCTGGGTTTTTGGTGGTTCCATGTGAATTTCTAGCTGTGTATAGTTAACATTTTATAAAAAATTTGGTTCATACCACATGTCCAGAATTAGTGGTGCAGTGGGACATTGTGATAATTGTATACCTTGCATAAGGATAGAATCAAGGAGTTTCTTGTGCCTGTGATCACGTACATGTCTTATATCTTTGAGGTGTGAACATCAGTATCCTCCTTGGTAACTATTTTGACAAAGACACGACCGTATTGTTAGGCGCAGTCGCCCTGCTGTGGAGTAGAATACCAGAATATATTCCTCTCCTTTAACTCTCTGCATACCTATTGCCAGTCCTTGCCTGTGTCCTGTCCTCCACCCAGCCTGTGGTGACCACTACTGTATTTTCACCTTCAGTGAGTTAAATTTTTCAGTTCCCACATAATTGAGAACATGCAGGGTTGATCTTTTTCTTTTCTCTGCTTTTCTGATTTGTTTGAACATAATGTCTTGCAGGTACAGCCGTGTCGTGGGAAATGAAAAATGCCCTGAATTTTGATGGCTGAAAAGTATTCCATTGTGCTTGTGTCCTGGAGATTCTTCATCCCTTCATCTGTGAATGGACAGGTAGGTTGATTCCATCCTTTGGCTATTGTCAGTAGCATGTCATCAAAGGGGGAAGGAAGCTTTGTCTCCAGCATACGAATTTCATTTGCTTTCCGTGGAGAGCCATAGGTGGGAGGATGACATTACATGTTAGGCGCATGTTTAATTTGTTCAGGAACCTTCCGCTGTTTTTCCTAGAGTGCATCCTAATTAAAGTTCCACCCAGTAGCATATGAGATTATCCCTTTCTTTGTCTGGTCACCAACCTTTGCCTTATTTCAAGCACAGTCTTTCTTTTTGGCAATATTCATATCAGTTAGATTGAGATGGTGCCTGAGTGTGGTTTTCATTTACATGTTTGAGATGAGTTGATCTCAACAGTGATATTGAGAAACCCATTATTTTACCTGTGTTTGTGTTTTTGTTTTTGTTTTTTGTAGACAGAATTTCTCTCTTGTTGCCCAGGCTGGAGTGCAATGGCGCCATCTCAGCTCACTGCAACCTTCGTCTCCTGTGTTTAAGTGATTCTCCCTCCTCAGCCTCCCGAGTAGCTGGGAGTATAGGTGTGTTCCCCCATACCTGGGTAATTTTTGTATTTTTAGTAGAGACAAGGGTTTCACCATGTTGGCCACACTCGTCTCAAATCCCTGACCTCAGGTGATCTGCCCTTGGCTATTGTGAATAGTGCTTCACTCCACCTGGGAAGGCAGCTATGATTTCCATGTAGTGATTTCCCTGTCCAAAAGTACATACCCACTGTTGGAATTGCTAGATGAAGTGGTAGCTAGCTTTGTGATTGTTTGGGAAGCTCCAAGTGGTTTTTGCAGTACCTATGGTAATGGTGATTTCTCTCAACAGTGTGGAAGAGTATGTGTGTATGCAGGTTTCCCTGGGGCATTCGTTTGAAATAATTGGTTTTTATTTTTTGTTAGAGTGAGTTTGTATCTGAGTGTGATTATCATTTACAGTTTAGAGATGAGTAGCAATGGTGAGAACCACCTTTTTTTTCCTGTTAGTGAATTGCATATTGCCTTTTTGGTAATGTCTGTTCAGGTTTGCTGCCCAGTTATGGCTGGGTTACTTGGTTTTGGGTGTTTTGCTCCTCAGTGGGGTGTTAGTTCCTCCCAGATGTCAGATAACAACCGCTTTTAGATACATGATTCCTCGTAATATCCTTTCTGTCTGAAGAATGCCTTCTGAGTGTTGGTTGGTGCATTGTTTTCTTTACTCTGCAGAACTTCTTCAGGTTGTTTTGTGTTTTTATTTCTTGATTATTTTAGTTGTGATTTTTATTTTTGTTTTTCCTTTTTTTTTTTTTTTTTGAGACAGAGTCTCGCTTTGTTGCCCAGGCTGGAGTAGGGTGTCACGATCTTGACTCCCTGCAACCTCCACGTCCTGGGTTCAAGCGATTCTGTTGTCTCAGCCTCCTGAGTAGCTGGGACTGCAGGTGTGCGCCACTACTCCCAGCTAATTTTTAGTAGGGACAGGGTTTTACCATGTTGGCTAGGGTGGTCTCAAAATCCTGACCTCAAGTGATCCGCCCCCCTCGGCCTCCCAAAGTCCTGGGTTTACAGGCGTGAGCCACCGTGCCTGGCTAGCAGTGACTGTTTTTGTAAGGTCAGGTCAATAACAAAAACTAGAATTTTTGACTTCTGTTGTTGGAAGTGGGTTTTTTTCTGTATGTCTCTTTTTCTATTTGCTTTTACATCTGTGAGCTTAGATTCAGATTTTCCTAAACTTAAGCTCACTCTGTTTTCCTGTAGTTTTACGCTTTTAGGTCTTGTGTTTAGGGTTTAATGTATTTTGAGTTTCTGTTTGTGTATTGTGTAACATCAAGGTCTTATTTCATTCTTTTGTATGTGGCTATCCAGTCATTTCAGACTGCTCAATTGAAGACTGCTGATTCCTCATCTCATCTTTTTTCCCTTCGAGACGCAGTCCTACTCATGCTGTCACCCAGACTGGAGTGCAGTGGCGAGATCTCAGCTCTCTGCAACATGTGCATCCTTGCTTCAAGAGATTCTCTTGCCTCATCTTCCCAAGTGTCTGGGATTGCTGGTGTGCACCACAACACCTGAGTACTATTTTTTGTATTTTTGCTAGAGATGGAATTTCACCATTTTGGCCAGGCTGGTCTCAAACTCCTGACCTCAAGTGATCTGCCCGACTGAGTCTCTGAAAGCTCTGGGAGTACAAGTGTGAGCCTCAGCACCCGGCCTCATTGCATCTTCTAGGCGTTCCTTTGAAAAAAATGTGTTGATTGCATACAGGTGTGCGTTTAGGTTCTCTTATGTACCTAGGTTCATGGATTCATTTTTATGCCACTACTGTAGTCTTTGAATGAGTGGAGGTTTTACATGTATTTTAAAATTGGGGGTGTGCAGCCTCCAATTGAGTTTGTATTCCCTAGGATTGCTTTGCATATTCAGGATCTTTGGGTCTTTGGTGGTTCCATGTGAATTTCTAGCCGTGTATCATTAACATTCCATAAAATGTTTGTTTCATACTTTATGTCCAGAATTAGGGGTGCATTGGGACATTGTGATACTTGTTTGTATACCTTGAGTATGGATAAAATCAGGGAGTTTCCCATGCTTGTGACCACATATAGGTTTGATATCTTCGATGTGTGAACATTCAGTATCCTCCTTGGTAGGTATTTTGAAAACGGCTCGACCATGTTATTAAGTATTGTCGCCCTGCTTTGGACTGGAATACCAGAATGTATCCCTCTCCTGTAACTTTCTGTGTACCTATTGCCAATCCTTGATGTCCTCTCCTCCACCTAGGCTGTGGTGACCATTGATACATTTTCACCTTCAGTGAGTTAAATTTTTCAGCTCCCACATGAGTGAGAACATGCAGGCTTGGTCTTTGTCTGCATTTCTGATTTGATTGAACAGAATATCTCCAGGTGCAGCCATGTTGCTGGAAATGATAGGATTCCAGGAATTTTGATGGCACAAAAGTATTCCATTGTGTCTGTGTACTAGAGATTCTTCATTCCTTCATCTGTAAATGGACAGGGAGACTGATTTCTTATCTTGGCTTTTGTGCATAGGGCTGAATTCCACCTGGGATGACAGATAATCACTTCCATGACCTGATCCTGTGCTCTGTGTATATACCTAGTAATAGAATTACTAGATATAACAGTAGTTGTAGTTTACGATTTCAAGGAACATCCAGGTGGTTTCTTTAGTGTGCATACTAGTTCGCCATATCCCACCAGCTGTGGAGACAAGTTCCTCCTCTGAAAATCTATGATTTTTTTGTCTTTTAATATTTTTCAGTTTTTTTTTGTAGCATCCATTGCTTGTAGAGTGAGATGGAATCTGAGTGTGTGTTTGATTTGTGTGTGTGTGTAAATGGTGCTTGATAAGTTATTGTGAATTTGGTTTTAATTTATTTATTTATTTATTTATTTTATTTTATTTTATTTTTTTTGAGGCGGAGTCTCGCTCTGTCGCCAGGGCTGGAGTGCAGTGGCCAGATCTCAGCTCACTGCAAGCTCCGCCTCCCGGGTTTACGCCATTCTCCTGCCTCAGCCTCCCGAGTAGCCGGGACTACAGGCGCCCGCCACCTCGCCTGGCTAGTTTTTGTATTTTTTAGTAGAGACGGGGTTTCACCGTGTTAGCCAGGATGGTCTCGATCTCCTGACCTCGTGATCCACCCGTCTCGGCCTCCCAAAGTGCTGGGATTACAGGCTTGGGCCACCGCGCCCGGCCTGTTTTTAATTTATGTAGGACTGGGTGGAGGACCTGAAGACATGAGATTGATGCACAGGTCAAAGAGAAGATTCCCACCATTGCTGATGCACACAAAAGTGTAAGCGAAAATCACACTCAGATTTCATCTCACTCTGGTTAGAATGAATACTACCAACATTTGATAGCAGTTTGTTTCTATAGAGTATACATTATACCCACCCACACACACAACCCAAGGTGCAAGGGACATTTTGAGATATCTATATGTAGCATCGTGATGAAATCATCGTATCTGGCATGTCTGTGATCTTCCATCATTATTTTTTCTCTGTGGAGAGAATACTCAGAACTGTATTTTCCAGCTGATTTTTGAAAAATTTTTCTAGATTCTGTTGACCCTAGTCACCTAGTCACCCTGCTGTGCAATAGAACACCAGAATGGATTCCTCGTGTCTCCGCATCACTCTGTACCCGATACCAATCCCTGCCCAGGCTTCCTGCTCTCCCCAGCCTCTAGTAACCCCTGCTGGAAATTCTGCTTCTAAAAGGCAGTGTTTTTTGGATTCCGTATGCCTGATGTCATGCAACGTGGGTCTCTCCCTGGCAGGCTCGTTTCATTTCACCTAATTGTCTTCCAGGTTTCTCCAAGTGGTTGCAGATGACATGATTCTCTGAAATGTTACAGCTGACGATGTGTTTCCTTGTCTATATATACTGTGGTTCCTTTATCCCTTCATCTGTGGATAGACAGGTAGGTTGATTCCACAACTTGGCTATTGTGACTAGTGCTTCAGGACACATGAAAAGGCAGATAACACAGGGATTTCATTGTCTCTAAATGTGTACCCAGTGGTCGGATTGTTAGCTGGAGTGGCAGTTGTACTTTTACCTTCATTTTTTTTTTTTTTTTAAAGGTGGAGTCTTGCTCTTGTCACCTAAGTTGGAGTCCTGTGGCACGATTTCAGCTCAATGCAAGCTCCGCTTCCAGCGTTCAAGCGATTCTCCCGCTTCAGCCTCTCGAGTGGCTGAGAATACAGGCATCTACCATCACGCCTAGCCAATTTTTGTATTTTTAGTAGAGATAGGATTTCACCATATTGGTGAGGCTGGTCTTGAACTCCTGACCTCAGGTGATCCACCTTTCTCGGCCTCCCAAAGTGCTGAGATTACAGGTGTGAGCCACTGTGCCTGGCCTACCTTTTGCTTTTTTAAGGAACTTCCAAAAGTTTTTGTAGTGTGTACAGTAATTTTCATTGCACAAAGAGTGTAGAAGATTTTTTTTTTCTGCAAGTCTTTTGAGTTTTGTCTTTTGTAATACTCATTCTAGGTGGAATTAGATGGTAACTGAGTATGGTTTTGAATCATGTTTTTGTGAGGATTAGTGATATTGAGGAACTGTCACCTGTGAGTCCATTTCCTGCCTTCTTTTCACTCAGGACTATTTAGATCCTTTTACCTTAGATATTTGTTGTTGTTGTTTTTCACTTAGTCATATCAGTTTATTGTATGTGTTAGGTAACAATCTCTTTCAGGGTTAGGATTTTTTATCGTTTCTCCCAGTCTTTAGAATTCCTTTTTTTGTTTGTTTCATTGTTTCCTTTTTCCTGTAGAATTTGTAAAGTGTCCCTAGTCTCATATGGTTATAGTTGTGTATATTAGCAGTGATTTTTGTGTTCAACACCCCACTTCCACGAAACACACACACACACACACACACGGAGCCAAGCCTTGCATTGTCTGTGGGCGTAGTTTCCCTACTTTTGTCTTTTTTTTTCAGTGTTATGATGCTTTTTTACCTTTTGCAGCCTGTTTGCATAGATAGAGGGTTTCCTAAAATATACACCCACTCTGTTTTCTTATAGGACCTTTACAGTTTCAAGACTGAGTTTAGGTCTTTAATTCATTTTGTGTTGATTTTGTGTATCGTGCATTGTAAGGGTCTTATTTCAGTGTTTTTCCTGTGAATGTTGAGTTTTCTCAAAATCAATAATTGAATCAGACTCTCCCTTTCACATTATATCTTTTTGGGTTTTGGAAAATGTGTTCCCCACATATCATGTTGGATAGAGTATTTGTCTGCCTCATTGTGTCACTTAGGTTCTCGTTCTGTGTTTGTGACAGTCATGGATTATTTGGATAACTACAGATTGTTTTTTCATGCATTATTTTCTTTGGTTCTAACCTTGGATTTTTCTTTTAATGCTTTCTACTCTTATTATAGTTTAAAAGGTATATATGCAAGTTAGTTACATCTGTTGATTGCATGACATTGAAACTTGGGGTCCCAAGAACCCCGTAACCCAGGCAGTGAGCAGACGGCACACAGGGTGGGTCTTCAGCACATGCTCCTTCTCCCCTGTTTTTTTATTGGTCTGGTGGTCATTCCCGGTGTCTGTTGTTCTCTCCTTTATGTTTGAGTCTATTCAAAGTTTAGCTCTTGTTTATAAGTGAGAACATGTGGCATTTGGTTTTCTATTTGGGCCTTAGTTCACTTATGACAGTGGCCTGCAGTTTCCACCTTCTGTTCTCAGGTGATTCTCCCATCTGAGCCTCTGGATTAGATAGGACTACAGGTGCCCGCCACCACATCCGGCTAATTTTTGTATTACTGTAGAGATGGGATTTCACTATTTTGCCCAGGCTGGTCTCAAATTCTGCACTGAAGCGATCCACCTGCCTCGGCTTCCCAAAGTGCTAGAATTACAGGTGTGAGCCACAGTGCCGGTCTCTCATGCACTGTTGATGGCTAGGTAGATTCCATGTCTTTGACATTGTGAATCATACTGCCATGAACATACGAGTGCCTGTGTCTTTCGGATAGAAGGATTGATTTTTCTTTGGGTAGATGCACACGAGAGGGCTTTCTGGGTGAGATGGTAGTTCTGTTTTCAGCTCTTTGAGAAATCCCTGATCTGCTTTCAACGGTGTCTGTACTAGTTTTCATCCTCCCCGCCCCCGAAAGCGTACCAGCGTTTCATTTCCTTGGCTGCCTCGCCAGCATGTGTTCATTGTCTGTGTAGTCCTCAGCATTGTGACCTCCATGGGATGGCATCTTGTCATGTTTTTGATTGGCAGCTCTCTGATAGTGAGTTTGAGCGTGTTTTCCTATTTGTTGGTTGCTTGTACATTGAGTTTTGCGAAGCGTGTGTTCACGTTTCTTGCCCGTTTATTAATGGGATATTCCCTTCTTGACTTGTTGAAGGGCCTTGTAGATTCTGAGTATTAGACATTGTTCAGATGCACAGTTTGGGACCTTGTTCTCCCATTCTGTACACTGTACTCCATTGGTAGTTTCTTTTGCTGTGCAGCAGCTCATTCAGGTATTCTGACTTGTCAATTTCTGTTTTTGTTGCTGTTACTCTTCAGAACTTAGCCATCTAAATGCTTTGCCAAAGCCTTTGTGGAGAAGAATATTTCACAAGTTTTCTCATTAGATTTTAATAGTTTGAGTTTTTCCATTTAAATCTTCCATTCATGTTGAGTTCCTCTTTGTGGCTGGTGAGAGGTAGGAGCATAGTGTTATTCTTCTGTACATGGCTAGCTGCTTATTTCAGCACTGTTGATTGAATAGAGTGTCCTTTTGCCTTTGCTTACTTTGGTGGATCCTATGTTAGATCAGATAGTTTTCAGTGTGTGGTTTTACTTCTTGGTCCTCCCTTGTGTTCCACTGCTCTGTGTGGAAGCAGGTCCCTAGCTTTTCCATGAAATTTGAAATCAGGAAGTGTGATGTGTCCGATGTAGTCTGGATGTCTCAGGATTGTGGAGGATGAAACTCAGGGCGCTTCATGGTCCCACATGAATATTAGCATCACCTATTTCTATTTCTTTCAACAAATGTGTTGCATAGTAAAGGAACAATACAATGAGAGGGTAGGGTGGGGCATTACGGTCCATGCATACATTGTGGAATGATGAAATCGATATCCTTAGTGTTTCTGTTACCTTTCCCATTGTTTATTCCTTTATGGTGAGAACCTTCAGTATTCTCCTGTCAAGCTGTTTGAAAGTGATGTGCCTTTACTGTTAACCCTGGTCACCCTGCACTGGAATAGAACAACAGACGTTTCTTCCTCTCATTTTCCCATTTACAATCCCTGCCCATTACCCCTCTTTTCCCCCAATCTCTGCAAACCAATATTGTGCTCGCCAGGTCTTTGAGATAGAGTTTCTCAGATTCTGCATGTGCGAGATGACTCACGGTTTGTTTCTTTCCCCTCTTGTTCATTTAATTTACCATCATGTTCTCCAGGTGCAACCCTGTGGTTCCCCACGGTATGATTTCACTGTGGTTTTCTGTCTGAAGAGTATCCCAGGGTGTACATGTGGAGCAGCTTCTTTCTCCCTTCGTCTGTGGATAAGCAGGTAGGTTGATGCTTACACTGGCTCTTGGGAACAGTGCTGGAATCCACATGGGTGGGTAGATCTATCTTTGGTGTCCTGATTTCAATGGCTTTGAGTGTATTCCTAGTAGTAGAATTGATGTTTGAAATGGTAGCTGGAGTCTTTTAAGGTTTGGAGGAACCTCCCCCAAGTGGTTTGTGTAGCGTGTGTGCTAGTTTACCTTCTCATGAACTGTGGAAGAGTGTCTCTCTCTCTCTGGAAATACACCAGCATTTCCCTTTCTTTCGATTTTTTTTTCTCTTTATTTCAATACTCATTCCAGTTAGAATGAGATGGTGTCTAAGTGTGGTTTTGATTTACATTTTGCTTGTGGTTAGTGATGTTTGCCGAGTTATTGTGAGCTTGTTTCAATTTGACATGTAAGACTGGGCAATGGACCTGAAGACCTGAGATGGATGCACAGGTTAAAGATTCTGAATCAACATTACTGATCCTCACGAGAAGTCAATCAAAACCACACTCAGAAAGCATCTCTCTCTGGCGAGAATGAATGTTACCAAAATGGGACAGCTGTTTCATTGCCGTATAGTCTGTGTGTGTAACCAGCGGGTGGAAGGGACAATTGGATCTGTGTAAACGTAGCATCATCATGAAGTCACAGTGTCTGGCATCTCTGTGAGCTCCAGCCTTATGATTTCTCTGTGAAGAGAATATTCACAACTGACCTTTGTAGCTGTTTTGAAAATTGTGGTTTTCTGTTCTTGCCTTTTGGCATAATGGCGTACGGCTCTGTCCAGGTTTCTGGTAAGGGCGTGGATTTGTTTTTTATGGCTGTGTAGTGTTCCGTAGTGTGTATGTACCACATTTCCTTTCTCTGATCCACTGCTGATGGGCACCAAGGCTGATTCTATGTCTTTACCACTGTGAGTAGTGCTTCCGTGAACATGCGAGTGCACGTGTGTTTTGGATGGAAGGATTTTCCTTTGGGTAGATCCTTAGGAGTGGAATTCCAGCGCTGGGTGGTAGTTCTCTCTTAATTCCTTTGAGAAATGTCCACACTGCTCTCCAGGGGGTCTGAACTAGTTTGCATTTCCCCCTACAGTGGACCTGCATTTCTTTGTTCATCTTCCCCACCAGCCTCTGTTGTTGTGGACCGTGTGTCATAATTGCCATTCTGACCAGTGTGAGATGGTATCTCAGTATGTTTTTGATTTGCATTTGTCTGATAATTAGTGAGATCCAGCATGTTTTCATTCTCATTGGTTACTGGTACACCTTCTTTTAAGTGTGTGTTCATGTCCCTTGCCCATTTATAAGTTGGGTTTTTTTTTCTGGTTTTATTTGTTTAAAGTCTTTACGATAAATCCTGGATATTAGACGTTTTTCAGATGCATAGTTGGGGAATATGTTCCCTCATTCTATAGACTGTGTGTTGACTCTGTGGTTGTTTCTTGTGCTGCAGCTCTTTTGTGTGTTAGGTCCCAGTTATCAGTAATTGCTTTTGTTGCCATTACTTTTGGGGACTTGACATATAAATGCTTTGCCAAAGCCTCTGTCGAGAAGGGTATTTGCTAGATTCTCGTGCAGGATTTCTTTATAGTTTCAGGTCTTGGATTTTTATGTGTTTATGTATTTATTTACAGACTGAGTCTCGCTGTGTCATACAGGCTGGTATGCAATGGAGCAGTCTTAGCTCACTGCACCCTCCACCTTCGGGGTTCAAGTGATTCTTGTGTGTCAGTCTCCCGAGTAGCTGGGAGTACAAGCACGTGCCACCATACGCGGCTAAGTTTTGCTTTTTTAGTAGAGACAAGGTTTCACCATGTCGGCCAGGCTGGTCTCGAACTTCCCGACCTCAAGTCATCTGCTCGCTTTGGCCTTCCAGAGTGCTTGGATTCAAGGCATGAGCCACTGCGCCCAGCCCAGGATATTGCATTTCAATCTTTGATTCAATATGAGTTGCTTTCTGTACATAGTGAGACATGGGCCCAGTGTTATTTCTTTTGCATCTAGGTAGCCACTGATCCCAACACCACTTAGTGGTAGGGAGTCCTTTCTCCATTGCTTATTTTTGTTGATTTTTTTCAAGTATGATGATTTCAGGTGTGCAGGTTTATATCTGGGTCTTCTAATCTGTTCCACTGTTCTGTGGAAGCGGGCGCTCAGCTTTTTAGTGAAAATGCCAATCCATTACATTGTCTATGGGTGTTTTCTTTTCTTTTTTTTTTTTTTTGAGACAGAGTCTCGCTCTATTGCCCAGGCTGGAGTGCAGTGGCCGGATCTCAGCTCACTGCAAGCTCCGCCTCCCGGGTTTACGCCATTCTCCTGCCTCAGCCTCCCGAGTAGCTGGGACTACAGGCGCCCGCCACCTCGCCCAGCTAGTTTTTTGTATTTTTTAGTAGAGACGGGGTTTCATGGTGTTAGCCAGGATAGTCTTGATCTCCTGACCTCGTGATCCACCCGTCTCGGCCTCCCAAAGTGCTGGGATTACAGGCTTGAGCCACCGCGCCCGGCCTATGGGTGTTTTCTTAAGAGTGCTTCCTTTGTTTTAATTTTTAAAAAATACCTTTAGCAGCCTATGTGCATGGATTTCTTTTTGAAAATACATGTGCACCTTATGTTTTCTTGTAGGAGTTTTGTGGTTTCAGAATTTTTAGGCCTTTAACGTATTTTGCATTGATTTTTGTGTTGCATGACACAAGAGTCCTAGTTCAGTGTTTTGTTTGTGAATATTCAGTCTACTCAGAAGCATTTATTGAACAGGCTGTGTTTTGCCCATTGTGTCTCTTTGGTGTTCTTTTGAAAAATGTGTTCACTATATGTAAATTGGGGTTTATTTGGTTTACTCATACTATTCACTTTCTTAGTTTATGCCAATAAATGATTGTTTCAATAATTATAAAAATTTGTGTTTTTCATTCATTGTTTTAGCTTTTAAGTTTGTATTTTTTAACTAATTTCTACATTTATTATAGACTAAAGGGTACAAAGGCAGATTAGTTACTGCCTTGGTATACTGCATGACACTGAGACTGGGTCCCAGAGACTTTATCACGCAGGGAGTGGTTGTACCCATTGGGTAGATCTTTAGCCCATACCTCGTCCTTTCTTCCTTTTTCATCTGATAGTCATCAGTCATGAGTGTCTGTTGTTTTCACTTTTACGGTAGGGTGTATTCAATGTTAGCTCCACCTTTGAAGTGAGAACATGTGGCACTTGGTGTTCTGCTTTTTCCTTATTTGTCTTTAGATAATGGCCTCCAGCTCCTTTCATGTTGCTGCCAAGGACGTGATTTCTTTTTTTTTTTTTTTTATGGCTGCCTAGTTTTTCATGGTATATATGTACCAAATTTTCCTTTTCTGATCCACTGTTCATGGGTGCCTGGTTTGATTTCATGTATTTACCATTGTTAATAGTGCCGCCAAGACCATTTGTGTGCGTGTATGTTTTGGACAGAAGGATTTATTTTCCTTTGTGTATACCCCAGTGGTGGGCTTGCTGTGTCAGATGGTAGTTGTGGTTTAAGTTCTTTGAGCAATCTCTGAAGTCCTTTCCGTGGTGTCTGAACTACTGTGCATTTTCACCAAAAGTGGACCAGTGTCCCCCTTCTCTGCTGCCTCGCCAGTGTCGTTTTTATTTTCTTAACTGTGTAATCGCCATTTTGACCAGCATGCGATATATCTCATTGTGCTTTTGATTGATATTTCTCTGATAATTAGGTTCAGCATAATTTCAATTGTTGGTTATATCCACTGCCTGTTAATTATTTGGGGAGTTTCGCTAATTGATTTGTGTGAGGTCTTTAAGGTAGATTCTGGTCATTAGAACCTTGGTCAGGTGCATAGTTTGGGAACATTTTCTCTCATCCTGTATGTCGTCTGTCTACTCTGTTGGTAATTTCTTGTGTTGTGTGGTGGCTCTTTAGTGTATTAGGTCCCACAAGTCGATTATTGCTTTTGTTGCAGGGTCATGTGGGGTCTTAGGCATATAAATGCTTTGTCAAAGCTGATGTTGAAGGGTATTTCCTAGGGTCTCTGGTAGGCTTTTTGTACTTGGAGGGCTTCCATTTACATCCTTCATTCATCTGAGTGAACTTTGGTACATGGTGAGAAGTAGAGGCTCGCCATATGCAGAAGATATGGGGAGTTCTTTTCCCATTACTTATCATTGTATATTTCTTCCAGAATCAGGTGGTATGAGGTGTGTGGGTTTATTACGCCAGTTCTCTGTTCTCTTCCACTCATCCATGTGGAAGCAGGTCCCTAGAGTTTGAGTGAAATTTCAAATCAGAGTGTGATACATCCAATGTAATTTGGATTTCTCAGAATCGCTTTGGAAATACAGGGCATTTCCTGGTCTCACATGAACTTCAGCATTGTTTCTTTCTGTGTCCTTACAAACAATTTGTCCTGTAGTAAAAGTATACAATTAAAGAGTAGAGTGGGACATTTTGATCTATGCATATATACCTTGTGTAATGATGAAAGCAAGGCATTAACTGTCTCTGTTACCTTGTGTAGTTATTATTTATTAGTTCTCTGTGGTTGTGATATTCAGAGTCCTTCTTTTCAGCCTTTTTTGGAAAATACGGTAGGATACTGTCAAGTCTAGATACCCAGCTGTGGAGTAGAACAGCTGAATTTATTCCTGTCATCTAAGTGTAACGTTGTATCCATTTCCCAGTTCCTGCTGGGACTCCCCATCCCACAGCCTCCCTTCACCATTGTGGAGCTTTCTATATCTAGGAGATAAAGTCATTTAGAGAGAAAGCTGATCTCATTTTCACATGCATGAAATCATGCCATGTTTGCCTTTCTCTGCCTGACTCGTTTCACTGAAGGTCGTGTCCTCCAGGTTTCTGCACGTTGCTGCAGATGACATGGTTTCATGAATTTCTATGGCCGAAGACGATTCCATTGTGTACTGCAGTTTCTTTATCCCTTCATCTGTGCATGAACAGGTAGGTTGATTGGATACCTTCGCTATTATGAATAGTGCTTCAGTCGCCATAGGAAGGCCGATATCTCTTCAACAAAACAGATGCCATGTGCTTTCTGTGTATAACCGGCGGTGGGATTGCTAGGTGAATGGGTAGTTGTAATGTCAAATGTTTTTAAGGCACCTTCAGCTGCTTCGTTTTGTGTGTATAATAATGTACATTCCCAGCAAAAAAAGAGTATAAAAGTGTCTTTTTCTGCATTTCTACGTTGGCCACTGCCTGTGAACGTATGGGTTGGTTTTTTTTTTTTTTTTTTTTTTGGTAAGTTTCATTGTAATTAAAGTGAGAGGTATCTGAGTGTGGTTTGTACTTAGACATTTGTATGAGGATTAGTGAAGTTGAGCAACTTCTCTTTGACCTGTCAGTGAATTTCCTGTTTTCTCTTCAGATGTGCCTGTCCAGGTTCTTGGCCCAGTTTTAGCTTGGGTATTTGGTTTTGTTCATTTTCCCAGTTAGAGTAGTGTTTGTTTCTCGTACATGTTAGATTAACAACCGCTTTCACAGATGTGATTCTGCTGGACTTTCTTTCAATCTGTAGGATGCCTTCTTTTTAATAGTTCATTGTTCCTCTTCCTTATGTGGTAGCTCTAAAATGATGTATAGTCTCATGTGTTTGTATTCACATTTGTTAGCAGTGATTTTTGTGTCCCATCCAAAAAGAACAAAAAATAAGAAAAAGTATTGCCAAATCGATTGCATGGTCTAAAGGTTTCTTGCCATAGATAATTTTTGCTTTTGTTTTCTTTCTTTTTTGTAAACTACGTACAGAGATACAAGTTTTGCTGAGATACAGACTTCCAGTTTTCTTATAGGAGCTTTGCAGCTCCAGGATTGGGTTTAGGTGTTTATTTGGTGTTGATTTAGAGGTATGATATTGCAGATCCTGAAATGTTGACTTCTTTGTCTTGTTTTTGTCTGATATGGCACAATGGGGGTTGTGTTCAAATTAAGCTCCAGGACATCATTTTGATACTGGGTTCAAACGATTCTCTCTTTCCTTGATGTTCACTTAGGAGAGAAGTGTCAGAAAGTCTGGGAAGATCCATAGTGGTAAAAGTTTATCTGTATTTCGTGGAGACTGATGGCCAGCTCTCTGCTGCCCAGGACTTCTGGAAAAGGCCAGCCCTACCGATTGCTTAAATACCTCCCATCTCCAGCCCTTCAGTAAATATTTCAGTGATTCATTAAATATTCAAACCTTAAGAAAGTAGAGTAACCCAGTGGAACTTAAATTTAACTAGAATTTAAGTCTGAGAGTAGCTGGTCAGTAGAAGTGTGGTAGATTGGGTGACATACTATGGTTTTTAAGGGTTTTTTTTTGTTTTTGTTTTCCTTAAACAGAATTAACAATAATCAATTTGAATAAAGAGGGAAAACATGAAATGGTTGGCATGTGTAATGTGAACACTGTTCTATGACTTGTTCAGCCATAGCCTCAATTTGACATACTAGACTATGAATCCTAAAGACTGGTATACAGTTACGGCACTGGAGTTACTTTTCTCATGCCAACAGCTATAGAACATTTGGAATAGTGCTTTAAAATTTTATTTTAATGAAAGCTAAGAAAAAAACCCTTACTTATACACTAAAGAAAATAAACATAAAATGGTCTCCCCCGTGACTCGCAAAAGACCCATGGCCTGATCCTGGCCAGCAGGAGCAGCTGGTGTTGAGGAGCAGGGGCCAGATGCAGCTGAGCTGCCAGCCACCTAGATGTGGTTCCCTGGTGTCACGGTCTGGGTGAAGGATGGTGCAGAGCCGGTGTTCTGGCCAGCATCCCGGTGGGGTCCCAGCCACTGCAGGATGTTGCCGGCCTACTGGGATTCAGGATCCAGCTGACAGGACAGCTTGTAGCTGCAGGAGAGAGAGGTAGCTGTGAGGCCACCATAAGCCACACATCAGGTCCCCTCTCAGTGCCTGCCCAGCTGGAATCCTGGGTCCCCAGCGGTCCCCATGCAACAGGGCTTGATGCTGGCCATGGAGTCATGGCCATAGGTTCTCTGCAACTGGCCACAGGAGAGTCTCCTCTAGGCCAGGTGGGGTAGCTGACACCTGTAATGTCAGTACTTTGGGAGGCTGAGTGGGGTGGATTGTTTGAGGCCAGGAGTTTGAGACCAGCCTGGATAACATCGTGAAACCCCATCTGTACCAGAACAACAGCAGAACAGCAGGACATGGTGTCTGTACCTGCTGTACCATGTCCTGGGATATGGTGTACAGCGGTAGTTCCAGCTGCTTGGGAGGCTGAGGAAGGGTTTGAGCCCAGGAGGCAGACGTTGCAGTGAGCAGAGATGGTGACACTGCAGTGCAGCCTGGGCGACAGAGCCAAACCTTGTTAAAATAAAATGGAGAGCCTTCTCCCACCCTCTGCCCATCCACTAGGCCCTCACCTCTCCTTGTCACTAAGCTTCTCCATTCTTGGTAAATAGGTGACAAGTTTCTCCAGAGGCTGAAGCCTGTAATTCATGGCAGCCCCTTAGAGCAGCTGCATTTCCTGCAGAACTCGGACCTCCTAGAGACAGAGGGCAGGATGCTGACAGGGCCTGGGGGGAAGATGTTTTGGCAGGGAGAAGGGGCTGGTCCCTAGGGCAGTTTTCTGAAGGGGCCCTGTGTAGTCCCCAGCCTGTTCTGAGTTGGATGTAAACATCCCCTCCTGCAGGAATTGGTCTTTGATCCAGTGCTTTTCCCATTTTCTACATGAGGATAGATCTCTTCCTGCTGTGTGTGTCCCCCCCTCCCAGTAACTTTCTGAGATGTAGAGGACGGAGCCAGGGAGTATCCTGCCCAGGGTGGACTATGAGGTCCACATCCCCACCCTCCTCCAACGTGAGTGTCCCAGCTGCTCACCTTTTTCCTCTTGTTGGTGTTGCCCTGGAAGGCAAACAGAGTCCATCAGAAAGGTCCCTGGCCCACAACAAGCCCCACCCAACCCCTTCCCATGCTGTACTACTGCCAGGGCCGCCAGGATCAGGAGATGTGCACATGACAGGATTTGGATTTGCCTCAGACTCCATGCTCTAGAGCAGGGAGCATGGGAGCTGAGGCTCAGGGACACTCGGCCCCAACCCTGTCTGATGACAGGGAAACTGAGGTCTGTTACAGAAAGAAAGCGCTTAGTGACCCTGGAACTGCTTGCCCTTGGAGAGGCTCAACTGGACTACCCTGGGGAGTCGCTGAGTCCAGTTCAGCCTGCACCTCAGCAGCTTTCCAGTCAGGCAGCTCTGCAGCTTCACCACTCAGGGATAGAGACTGGTGGCTGCCATGGAGTCTCCATCATGCAGAGGTGATGAGATGGGCCTGACACCCCCACCTGCAGGAGCAGCTGTGAGGCTCTTCAGGAGAGCAGGTTTGCCAAGGGCTGAGATCTAAGGGCTCGGTCCAGGCCCCTCTCCTCCCAAGCCTCAGGATCCTGGTTCCCAACCAACCTACCCCAAGCTCACTCACATCCAGATCGTCCGGGATGGCCGAATCCAACCTCTGTAACACAGTCAGAAAATCCCCCAGGAAGGGGACCACACCCTGTGCCAAGGAGGGTTGGGAAGGTGGTGATGAGTATTGGCCATCAGATGGCTGCCCACTGTCCTGTCCCATGAAATCCCATCAGCCCCTGTCTCCCAGAACCCCCCTCCCTAGGTCTCCCGGATGGAGCAGCCAAAGACCCTCAGCTGCCTTTCCCAGTTCTCTGCCTCCTCTATCCCAGGTGACCTCCAGGTCTAGCAAGCACTCCTAGTTATTAAAATCCCACTCTATGGTGGGATTTTAACAATTCACAAGGACTTGTGGTTCCAGCCTTACCCTTCCCCACATCCACTCTGAGTCCAGCTTTCCCAGACCCTTGCTCTGGTCTCTCAAATGGAGGTTTTCCAGGCCCAGTGTCCACAGGAGGACAGGGCTGGGTGGAAGCCCCCACTGTCTTGATATGGAGGCCTCCAGCTGGCGGGGAAGGGAGCCCTGTCCTGTGATTCCCTGTGGCCCCTCCATGAATAAGGCTCTCTCACCTTCTTTTGCCTCCACAGTCTCATCTGGGCTCTCTGGGGATTCCTCTCCTGGGTAGCGACCTTAAAGATTCCCGCCTGTGAGGTGTCAGTGATGGAGGCAGTGAGGCTCTCCTCCCCTCCCCAAGTTACACCCCAGCCATCCCGAACTTGGATCCCCAGGGACTGGCCTGAGTCACCTGGCACGGTGCTCATACCACTGGTCCAGCTCCACACTCCTGCGTGTCACCCAGTCAGGCAGCCGGGCCTGCCTGAGACTGTTTTCTCTTCTGTAAAGAGTGATGAAAACCACAACTACCTCATAGGGCCTCCTGAGTACTGTTTGCTGTAGCTGTTGCCATTGTTCTCACCCTCATCCCTCTGAGGAAGAACCAGGCACGAGCACCCTCAAATTGCTTTCTTTTCTTGAACCTCATTTCCATCGTGTGAGGGATGCACTACAGGCTTAGCATCCCTTCATTTTCCAGAAGAGCAAACAGAGGCCCAGAGTGGGCAGTGACTCCCCAGGGCCCCAAAAGAGAGGGCGCCTCCTCCCCATCCTGGAGGCTCTGTCTCGGCTGCATTCCTCCCATGTCCCAGCACCACCACCCATCAGGGTCGTGTTCTCTGGAGTCTCTTGAGTGTCTCGGTCTCCAACCAGGCACAGTCATGATGGGAAAGGGACAGGGCGTTTTAGGAGACCTGGTTAAGTGGCACCTGCCTATCCGAGCCCCGCTGGAGTCTGTGACACACAAACTGCATTTGAGCCATGCCAAAGATTTTGCCTTGCCATTGATCCCTCAGGGGACTTCCATGCACAGAACTCTCTCTTCCTCTACTCAGGATGTGGCCTCCTGTGTCCCCATCTCTGACTGACATGGCAGAGTTTTCCAGAATCCTGGGTGGGGTGACATGTTGCCTTCTCGTTTGCATGGAAGATTCTGAGATCTGGTCAGAGAGGATCCCCTAGGAATGCATGAATCCCCCAGATGCTTGTCATGAACATGTGTCACTGCTCACTGGTGAGAATCCTGTGACATGAACGTTTTCGGGTGTCTGCAAAGGGCAGAGCGGGGAGTCCCAGGAAACATGTATGTCTGTCCCAAGCATGCCCATTGGTACCCATAGCTGGGCGGTCCACTGGACTCCCTGGCACATGAGCTTCCTCTTTTGTCGTTCCCCCTCTCCCGCAGTGTGGACAGAGGCCCCTTGCCCATGGAGGTGTGCTGCAGACAGAAGCAGCAGCAGAGGCCTGGCTTCCTGAGGAATTGCTAGCCAGTTTGAGATAGGAAGAAAGTCCCACCTACCATGACTACCCCCCAGCCTGGAGGAAGCTCCATGCCAGCAGCATGGACCAGCATGGGAGCCAGAGCCCTGCTAATGCTGTAGCTCATCACCCCCGCTCCGCAGCCCAGCAGCCATTGCCACATCCCATTTCCAGGGCCTCCTGCCCCCGTGCCCCCATGTGCCCATGCACCCACACACCTCTCTTCCTGTTGGCCCAAGGTAGGCATGGAGGGAATTTTTCAAGTCCACTTTTAGTAGGCAAGTCAAAACAAAACAAAATAACTACTGCACACTGGCTCCAATGCCCTTCCAAACTCACTCTTTTCTCTGACCCTTAAACGCTTGTCCCGCATCTCCCAGACTCCACTGTACCTTGATCAGCAGGTCCCCCTTCACTGCAGTGTCTTTTTTGCAGAGTTCTTTTAGATATTTTGTGCTTTTGCTATGGACAGAGGAAAGAAAGAAGGGCAGATTTGGGAAACACCGGGGAGATTTGTGAGTTCCAATCCAATCCCTTTTGTTTGAAAATCCAGAGAATCCCAACTTCCTGGGTGAGAGTTTCCAGTGGGGTCCTCTGATCACAAGGGCTCCAGAGGAACAGTTTTCATGCTCCTCGCCTGGGCCCCATCTCCACTTCACATGAGCCACTGCATGTTTACAGTTAGCTTTTATTTGGACACAGTTCCACTGCTGGATACAAACACCTGAAAGTCTCCAGTTGGCTCTAGTCTGTTCCTGATGGTTAAAAAACCGTAGTCCTGAGTTGGAAATCCCTGCCTAGAAGTCCAAGGCAGATTAGTGACCACACCCACCAGTCCATCCCTGCCTTGTGTCCCTGGACTCCAAGAAACTTTTGGAGTCATTGAGGGCACGTGGGGAGACATACAGGTCCCTAGGTCAACCCTGGTGTTCCTGTGGAGGGAGTCCTCCTCACCTGGACACCGCTGCCCATGTCTTGTGTAGCCGATATATTGGTTTGCTGCACAGTGCGGAGACGATGGCGTGCACCATGGAGAAGTTGTTGAGGCTTAGGCACTCCAGAAGAGGGAAGAGTGAGCTGTGAGGTCCATGGGTGGAGCCCGGCCCACTTCAGCCTCAGCTCCCTCTGCTGAGATCTCCCCTCCTGGACGAAGCAGAGGCCCGGGAACCCTTAGGAGGGCACACCTGTGGCCGAGTGAATGTCACTCATCTAGGAGGATTTTAGTTCAACCCAAGGAAGAACCCAGGTTGGAAATGAGCAGCCACCACTGGGCCATGGGAGTCAAGGTCAGTGAACCTCTGACAGCAACCTTCTAGGGGACGTGCAGGGCTCAGGCTAGAGATACAGAAGCCAATCCTGAAAGCTGATGGAGGAGAAGAGCCAGTTCCCCTTCTTCAAAGAGGGAAGCCTCAGGCCCAACCATGGCTTACCCTGGCCACCTTGATCCAGTGTTCCACCACCCTGGCCCTGTCCTGGGCCCTCATGCTGTGGTCCCCGAGGCAGGAGGTGGTGACACAGTTCTTGAGCCTGTTGAAGTGTGCGATGGTGACACAAATAGTGGGTGCCACGTTCTCATTCCCCTTCTTAGCTCGTTGGCCCTAGATGGAGCCCAAGCATTCGTAGAGCTCCACCTTCTTGAACAGATCCTTTGGGGGAGAATGAGAGTGTCACGGACACAGCACACCCCAGCTCAGGGTCACCCACAGTCCCAGGCAGGGACTGAGCTCACAGTCATCCATGGTCTCTGGCAGGAACCGAGCTGGAGCTCAGAAAGCTTTACAATGGGCTCCAGACATGGGAGTCCCTGGGTTTGATTTTCTGCCCACCAAGGCCCCTGAATGCATCATGGCCCAGAACCCAATGAGAGTGGGAAGAGAGAGTGACATTTTCTCCCAGGCCATCCGCACTCAAAGGACTAGAGGGTGGCTCAGGCCTGTCCGTCCTGAGAGCTTGTCTTCCTCCCATCACAGTCAGCCCTCTTCTCCTTCTCTCCATACCGGTGCACTTTCCTTGTGGCAGCTGCAACTATGGGCTCCGTTTGGGTGTCTACCATAGAATCTAGTATGCATCAGGTACCTAATAAGCGCTGAGGGTAGTGAGGCTCCTGAGCAGTTGGGTGAGTGACCCATGGCCCTCCTTGCCCGTCAGTGAGCACCTGCCCTGTCCTGCTTTCTGTCCATCCCGTGTCATTCAGTCTGCACAGTCACTCTATGCAGCTGGCATGGGCAGTGTCCCATCTCTGCTGTGCACATGCAGACAGGGAAGGCTGTGTGTGAGGAAACTTATCCAGATCCCATGTTTGGTAAGAAGTGGGGCTGAAATTGGACCCAGGCCATTGGCCGCCCCTCGGGGAGAGGCTGGTCTGAGACAGCTGGTGCCAGAGGCACAGCCTGTAAAGCCCAGCTGCTCACCGCATCCATGAGGGTCAGCTGTTCTGTCAGCAGCCTGGGAGGGAAGGTTGTGATGTCAGGCATCTCCTCACGGGGTTGGTTCTTCCCAGTCCCGGGACAGGGGGACTCTGGGGCTGACTGTATCTCCAGCACTGTTCCTAGAGGGGGCCTTTCTTTTGGTGCTGGCCCTGGTGCTGAATGTAGATATCCTGGTGCTGAATGTAGATATCCTGGTGCATCCAGGCTTGCATGTGACTCTGGCTCCAGAGCAGGCCTCAGGTCCGCCAGCAGTGGTGGTGCTGGCTCCAGGGCCAGCATTGTTAATGGGTTTTGCCCAGGAGGTGGAGCAGGATCTGGAAAAGGAGAAAAGGTCACCACACCAGTCACTTTTCACTGGGCTTTCCAAGCACAGAAATGACCGGATGGAATGTAAGGGAATTGTAGCCCCAAACCACCACCCCCAGAAAGTCTTCCAGACTACAAGCCACCTCACCATCTGGCTTGACCTCGTTGGGCTGTGGAAGCACCAGCTGGCCTAGCACAAGTTCCTGATGGTCCTCCATGCCCAGTCCAGGCCAGGCGAAGTTCCTGAAGGCCAGCTTTATCCGGAAAGAGGACAGTTGCGGGGGCTGATAGCAAACTGAAGTGTTTTCAAGGGGCCAGGTGAACAAAATGGAGGTGATGGTGCTGGTGATGGAGTAGACAGCTGAGTCAGAGGCCTGGCCTTCTCCCACACAACCCTCCAGGGCACACTTGCGTGGTTCTGGGTCCCTGACCTGTTGCAGCCTGTGTAGAGGACAGCCCCACCCTACCCCAAGCCATCAATGCTGTCCTGGAAGGGGCAGACCTGGCCATGCACCGTGGCTGTACAGACCCTTGTGCTCCCTGGTATCCCACTGGCATTCTCTTCCCAAAGGCCTTGGAGCACAGCACTGTGCACCTGGGCACTCAAGACTGCAGCTCCAGGGAGATTTGTGAGCAGGTGGCTCATGAAAGCTCCAGCTCTGGCCCCCCTGGTCCTGGGGTTAGGAGGGTAGGGGCAGATGTTGGGTGGAGGAGGACAGGGAGAGCTGGGAAGCCACGGTGCTAGAGTGGGTCTCTCAGTGGCCAGCTGTGACCCCAGCCTCCCCTCTCCTTTGCAGGGAACCTAAGTCTCCATTTACAGAACTCACTGTATGCCTCTTGCATGGGAAGTCCCCAGATGTCAGACTTCTTGTGGGAATTATAAGAAGTATGAGCCCCAGGGCTCCTTTAGTGTCTCCCCAGCCAGCGTCCACATCTTTTCCCCCATGTTTTGTGGGTGAAAAGGCCTTTCAGAATTCTAAATCCACCCAGTTTATACTTGTTGCTGGGCTCCGTCATTCTAGTCAGAATCTGGGAGGATGCCACCATATGTAGAGGAGGCCATGAGGGTTTCACCTCTAGCATTCTGTAGATATGACCTGTTTATTCTGTCTTCTGTGAGTGCCTGACTCTGAGTAGAGTCGATACTGAGGGATTGCCATCTGCTTTGTTTATGAAATTATGCCAAGTCACAAGAAGAGCAATGCAAAAATGAGGTGTTTTGTATGTATGTGTTGAATGAGTGAACCCCAACTGTTGGTGAACCCCATTGAGCCTCTCCTGATGTCTGAGTGGGCCTGTGGCTCCCTTTTTAGCACCAAGGGTCCCTTCTTCTGTCTGTGTCAAGGAGAGAGACCAGCCAGAAAGAATCTCAGACATCCTTTACCAATTCCATCGTAGACTTGCTATCTATGTGGTTTTCGAAACATCGAGGGATATGGGCCATTGAGACAGAATGCTGAGAGCTGCTTCAGTGAGGGGGAAGAGAAAAGTAATAAACATGAATCACAGCACCCCCAGCAGATATCCAGAGTTTTAGGCTCTAGGGACCCCTTTTTTTGCCGTGTCTTAGATCATTCAGTCCCCACAAGAACTCTGTGAGGTTCATCTTCTCACTACTCCTTGTTCCAGAGGAGCGAACCGAATCTCTGAGAGCTGCATCTTTAAGGCACAGCCAGTAGGGGACAGAGGCACCTCCGTGCCTTGGAGGGGATGGGCACTCACCTTCTAACCAGTAGTTCTAAAAAGTGTGGCACGGTGATAAAGTCCCAGGAGGGGCCCAGGCAGGTGGCATAGGAGGAGATGGGTTTAGTTAGCAAGGCTGGAACCAGGGAATCCAACAGCTTCTCCCTTGTACTGGGCTGGAAAATTGGCATCCTGCAGATCTCATTTTCATACTAGGGGGAAAAGGAGGGACATGGGAGTCAGTGATAACATCGTGAACCACCAGAAGATCGGGATCTGGAACTCACACCAAGAAGCATCAACCCTTCAGGGCCTTGTGCATGTGGAGAACCTGGTGCCCATGGTGAAAAGGGTTCTAGGCTTTCAAAGTAAAATTGCATGTGAGGATGGAGAATGATAAATGATTCTTGCTTTCAAGGCATTGTCACGGTGTTTTGTTAGCTGTGGGGCAACGGCACCCTGTGTATCAGCAGCCTGCATGAAGAGCATCATCCCTGCAATCCTCACAAATCACCCTCATGGTAGAGAAGAGACATGAGCTTTTGGATTTCACATGGCTGCTGAACAGCACCTGGGTCAGAAGGGAGCACCTTCCACAGGGAGGACTGCATGAAATTCCCTCTAGGCCACCTGAGGCTCCACTTCTGATGTGGAGGGGGAGGGCCTGGGGAGGCCTCATCCCCTCTTCATTTTAGCAACAGGGCACAGGACAAGACGCTCTAGTAGAAGAACCTTTTGACTTAAAGGGATAGGATTGTTTTTGTTCTTTCAACATGAACGTGAGTCTGGAGAAACAGCTATGGCCATCCCAGCCCTGGGCAAGGGGAAAATGCCGGGAAACTCCAGGGTGAGAGGGAGCACATCCCAAGGCCCAGGATCTGCCAGACAACTGGGGAAGAGAAAACGCAGGCAGGTATTGAAGCCGCGAAAGGTTACGCAAATGTATGTTTGAAACTGGAAATGAAACAAGGTGATTTTCTCTGCCACACGAACAGCAGATTGGCAAAACGTTATGTTAGTATTCAGGGGAGGCTGTGTTCAGAGAAGCAGCTACCTTCAGAGGCTGCTGGTGACTGTGTGACCAGCTAGAACCCTTTTGGACGATCAACTGGCCAGAGATGTTGAAACTTGATGACTGCGTATCCTTTCACCCAGATACCCCCTTTCCTGGGTGTCAGTCTTCTGCAGGGAATTTGTGTATTTTATGGGTTGAATTGTGTCCCCTCCCCCAAATGTAAATGTTTCTATTCTCAACCCCAGAGACTGAGAATGTGACTGTGTTTGGACACAGAGTTCTCTAAGAGGTAATTCAGGTGAAGTGAGTTCATTAGGGTGGCCCCTGGTTTAATATGCCTGGAGTTCTTACAAGGAGAGGTGGTGAGTGCACAGAGACGTTGAAGAGAAGACCCTGTGCTGACCGAGATAGAAGTCAGCCATCTCCAAGGCAAGGAGAGAGGCCCAGAGAAACCACCCCATACTGACAGCTTGACATTGGAGTTCCAGTCTCCAGAATTGTGAGGAACCAGATTTCTGTGGTTAAGCCCTTCAGTCAGCGTGGCATGTTGTGGTAGCCCTGGGAAACTGCTCCAGCCTATTAGGACACACATAGGATTATGCTCCCTGCAGAAAGGCTGCCTAGAAAGGGAATTTGTCACGACAGTCTCCACCAGCACTGAGAGGCTGACCCGCTGTGGAGCATGGCCTTCCTTAAGGAATATTACAGTGAGATGCGAGGGTACAGCTCCTGCCTGATGGGCCTGCAGGGATGAGTTCTGTGAGATGACACTTTAAACACAGATGCATAGAGTAGCTTCACCTTCTGTTGCTGTAGTCAACGCCCCCCCACCCTTGTTTGTGTAGAAGTTTTGTATTTAAAATCCTGGAAGGAGGTCTGGCAGGGCAGCGGAGCTGCCTGTTGCCCGAGATACACTTAGGGTGGGGAGTTAAAATGATAACAGTATGAGTATGTTGTTGGTGTTACCATTGTACTCAATTCTTGTGGCAACATGCTGAGATACTCCTGGCATAGCATAAAGTGAAGACAGAAGGATTTTCTCTGATCTTCCTCTGATAGGTGAGAGGGACTTTGCCTGTAACCAAGTTGTCACTAGGGACTAATAGCAGCTAGATTGCTTTGGGAGAGGACAGTGGGTCACTAAAGTGGAAAATCCCTAGGACAGAGCTTAGGGAGTCCCCATGTTCGTGTTTGAGTCTTCGGCCCACCCTGGTTTTCTGGATTCCTTGTCTGTGGAGACCCTTCTGTGCCCCGTCTCACCCCAGACCAGCACTGGCTGTTGTTGGTGGCATGGTGCACCTGTCCTTTAAAGAAGTTGGAGAAATGGAATCCATCCAGCAGCTCCTGCTTGATCCACTGTGTGGAGCTCTGCAAAGAGAGTGCCTGAGA
Organism: Trachypithecus francoisi; assembly: GCF_009764315.1. Classification (NCBI taxonomy): domain Eukaryota; kingdom Metazoa; phylum Chordata; class Mammalia; order Primates; family Cercopithecidae; genus Trachypithecus; species Trachypithecus francoisi. Next base: position 40,613,329 of record NW_022681459.1, on the reverse strand, counting down.
GCCGGGCCAAGAGGTGTCAGTGGCCTGTCTGGTTGACCCTACAATGGGATACCCCCATTAGAACTTCTCCTTGGCCCCCCCTTCCCCAACAAGATTTACCACTTAGGAGCATTTGCATAGACCTCCAGCCGGAGAAGGTTGAGGTCTCTGGCAGATGACAGCTTGAGGTCTTGGGATTGAGATCTGCGTAGACAAAGTGTGTCCTCCACACTCACCTTCCCATCCTGCCAGGCATGGTCTGGGCTGTGAACCTGAGATACTTACCGGGCTCCAAACACCTGACAACCAACCTGCTCCTGTCCAGGGAGGGCCCCTCATCTCCTGTTTCCCCCAGACATATGGGGAGGGGCTCGGCGCTGCCCTGGACGGGCCTTCCCTGGGTTCTGTGTTACCTGTGGGTGCCTTCTGGCAAAGGGCCAGAGGCGTCGAGGGTGAGGGTTGAACCAATGTCTATATTCTCGAGAAAGACTCACTTTGGCCTCCCCTGCGACGAGGAGGTCGGCAGCACGTCGGGACACAGCAGGAGAACATGTTGTTCTCCCCAGCGTCTCCTACCAAGTGAGCTGGAAATGGGGCTGTCTCTAGAATATGGGTGCCTAGTTACCAGAATTCTAAGTTCTGTTGGGGATCTGTCAGCAAGGAAGTGAGGTCACATCTGGTAGGTTCCATCCTGTAAGCTCCTCCTTTCCATAAGACCTACTCAAAGGCCCCTCTGGGTTTCTGATCACTCACCCTCCCCCGTCAACTCCTTAACCTGTTCACCATTATGCAAGAGTGTGTCCCTTCAGCACCCTGGAAAGAGAGCACCAGGATATAACCACAGTCTAAGGTTTGAGGACCCAGTGCTGGGTCAAACAGCCTTTATCTTAGCAGTTGTGAGACCCTAGAGAACTCCTTTGGTGTTTTGGGGCCTCCCCAGCTTGCACAATGGGGGTTATGCTAGCATCTCCTTCCTAGGGAACTCATGAGCTGTGTTTGAGATAAATCTTAAAAAAAAACTCATGGTGTGGTGTTCCCTGTAGATATTGTACACACTTAGAGATGGAAGAACTACAAGAAGGGGTGAGAGGTAGCATGGAATACAACTCCAGTGGGCCTGGGGTCCACAGTGTGAACTCAGGAAAAGGCACTTTTGCTCTGGGCCTCATCTTTAATGCTGCAACAGTAGATGTTGAGATTAAATGAAACTCAGACATCCTCCTCTGACATTGCACCTCCCAGTGCCTTCCCATTTCATTTAGAACCAGACCCTGTGCCTCATCTCAGCCTGGTGGGGCAATGTCCACAAGACAGCACTGAGGGGTTAGTGACTCCCTTCTGAATGATTGAATATGACACAGATGATGGAATAGCACTTAATGAGCTAATTCAGGCTGTTACAGCAAAGAGCTGTAGCCTGGGGAGCTCATCAAGAAGAGAATTGTATTTCTCCCAGTTCTGGAGGCTGAAAGTTGGGTATCAGGGTACTAGCATGGTCGGGCCTTGGTGAGGACTCCCGCCCCATTCACTGAGCTTTTACAGGTTTTGTCCTTTCCTTGGAGGCCGGTCAATTTTAGGAGCCTGGGTAGACCTCCATTCAAAGCCCAGCTCCCACTTGTAGCTTGGTGATCATGAGGAAGTCATAGAACATCCCTGTGCCAGTTTTCTCCTCTGAAAAATGGTGTTAGTGAGAGTTGCTTTCTTTTTTAATCATAGAATATAAAGCATTCAAAGAAGTTAACACGGTGCTATTGGGCGGAAAGTGAGAGCCGAGCAAACCAGAGAGATCAGCTTGCCCACATCAGTGGCGAGGAGTGCGGAGAGTGGGTGAGGCTGGGGCAGGAAGCAGGCCAGCCTGCCAGAGGGCAGGAACAGGTGAAGGGCAAGAGTGAGCTCCTCACCCTGAACTCTCAGGGGACACAGGCATGCAGGGACTGTGGGGAGCACAATCATCAGGGCTGCCCTCGTTCCCCTGGTTCCCTCCATATCTGACATGGTCCCAGGGCCCCCTCTCCCTGTGTTTTCTCTCTACCCTGCTTTCTTTCTGCCTGCCCTCCCAGGACTCATTATTGGCCCTGGTCATGTGGAGTCTTGAGGTGATTCTAGGCCTATTAATAACTCCTCTGAGGTGTCCAACCTACCTTTTGTTGAGACCTCTGAGCTTAGTCAGAAACCTCCTCCTGCCTGTACCCGAGAGAGGGCTGGAGGGAGCTGACAGTGCAATGGCAGTTTTCCCTGGGGCAGCCACTCCAGGGCCCGCTGGCAGGTGTCTGCTGAACTTGAGCTTTCTTTTGGGTCTCTAGGGTTCTGAGGTGTGATTTTCCCTCTGAAGATACGCTGATCCCCCAGTGGGTGCCTTAGCCTCAGAAATGGTTCCCCCTGAGCTGGGAGCTGTGTTCTACCCTCAGTTTCCTAGGACACCTCACCCCAGCCCTGCCCATTCTGACTTCTGAAGCCCAAAGAGAGGGTCTGTAGAAATTGCTAGATACAAAAGGGCTACAAATAAGTCATCGGAGGTGTATTTACATAACAAATGTTTTTTAGCCATTACTATACATCTACCTCAGCAAAGGCGATATTTAAAAATGTTAATACCCTGAGTCACCCTACAGAGAGTTATATTTATTTGATGGCGCAGGAGACAGGCATGTTTTGTTTTTTCTTTTTTGAAATGGGATCTTGTGGTGTTGCCCAGGCTGTAGCAGAGTTGCATGATCATAAGCAGCCTTGACCTCCCAGGCTTAAGGAATCCTCCCTTCTCAACCTCTCAAGTGGCTGGGACTATGGGCATGCACCACCATGCCATGCCATATTTTTTTGTAGAGGCAGGTTCTCACTGTTCCACCCAGGGTTGTCTTTAAGTCCTAACCTCAAGCTGTCCTACTGCCTCGGCCTCCCACAATCCTGAGTTGACAGACACAAGCCACCGTGCCTGGCCATGTTTCTTTTAAGAGCTCCCTTAGTATTTCTAATGGGCATCCAAGCAAAGAAGGCTTTGCTTGCAGAAGGCTGTGGAACTCTCCTGAAGGGTGCATTTTCTTCACAGCCAGCATATTGTTCCCTGAAGTGTCTGCTTAGCAGTGTACAGGCTATTTATATCCAGGGCTTTGGGGAGCTATTGGGTTTGGGGGCTGGCTGGGGCATGAGTGTTGGCTCTGGGGTCTGTCACAGAGGTCACAAGGTGCAAAGAACTGGTCTCACTTTGTAATGACTTACCCATTTTGTGATTCTGTTTATATTTTTCCATCTCCCTGGACTGTAAGGCTTGCTAGGACAGGGACTGTGTCTTCTTGCTCCCTGGTGCCTGACTCACAGGAGCTCTCGAGAAATATTGAGTGCATGAATGACAGTTTTGGTTTCTGTGATATGTGCAGGGAAGGAGATGTTAATGGGACATGGAGGAGGCACCCCTGTCCCAGCTTAGGGGATAGGGAGTCCAGGAAGGCTTCCAGGAGGAGGCGATACCTTGGCTAAAGCTTAAAGCCTGAGTTGCAGCTAACCAGCTGGAGCATTTGGGGAGGGGCATCTGGCAGAAGATGCCATGTGAGCAATAGTATGGAAGTGAGCACTTAGTGCCACCTTTGGGGACCAGGGCTGAGGGTCAGTGGTCCAGGCAGGGCTGGAGATGCTGGTTCATGCTTCTTGTCCTAAGAGTCCCAGGTGCCTGTGAGAGCGGCAGAGTGGCTCAGCCTGCCCTCCGCTCCCATTGCTCTAGTGGTTGTTGAGGGGCTTTTGAGTTACCCCCTCTTCTCCCCACTTTGCCCACATGCTCAGAATTATATTTATTTTTTATGAAACAGAGTCTGGCTCTGTCGCACCAGCTGGAGTGCAGTGGCATGACCTTGGCTCACTGCAACCTCCACCTCCCAGGTTCAAGTGATTCTGCCTCAGCCTCCTGACTAGCTGGGATTACAGGCACGTGCCACCATGCCTGGCTAATTTTTGTATTTTTAGTAGAGACAGGGTTTCACCATATTGGTCAGGCTCGTCTCGAACTCCTGACCTCAGGTGATCCACCAGCGTCGTATTCCCAAGGTGCTGGGATTACAAGCATGAGCCACTGTGCCCGGCCAGAGAGTTATTTTTAAAGCCACCCTGCAGGGCCCTCAGGCACCATTTCCAGGGTATCATTCAGGCCTCCCACCTTACCCCTAAGAGGGAGGGGTGCTGGTTACCACCCACCTCACTTTACAGATATCCACATGAGGTTGGAAACTTGCCCAACATCACACATACAGTGAGTAGCCAAGGATTCGACCCCAAGTCAGTGACTGCACATACTGGGCTCTCAGCCTCTCTCAGCTGCCCCCTGACACCCTGTTCTTTATGCTAATTTGCTGGTTCCAAAGGGAATGAGCTCCCCATTATTGGAGGAATGCAAGCAAATGTTGGAGCACCCCTTAGAATGGATGCTGCGCAGGGATAAAAGCCTCCTGACCACCTGGACCTTTGTGGACCCGCATCTCCTGAAAGACCCCCTTTGGGTGTGATTGGTGCAGTCTCGTCGGGCGCCCCAGGTCTGCTAACTCCCAGTGCAGTGTTTCTTTTGTTCCTCAAGTTCGGAGAAGCCGAGGAATCCCTTCTCACGGGTTTCCTAGCACCTTGATTTTCAGATGCCCCAGTTCTGGGCGGGACTGGAGGCTATAAGGGCTATAAGGCAGGCCATCAGAGAGGCCTAGTTTGAGTTCCAGCAGTGCCCTTTCCTGGCTGTGTGACCCTGGGGAAAATTGCATAAACTCCTTGAGCCTCAGTTTATATACCTTTAAAATGGAGTAATAATGCTCTTTAGAGGATTAAATAAGAATTCTATAAAAGCACCTGGCACATAAAGTATGTTCAAGTAAGGAACTTAAATTTGCAAGGGAAAAAAACCTCATTAAAAAGGGGGCAAATGACATGAACAGATACTTCTCAAAAGAAGATATACATGCGGCCAACAACCATATGAAAAAAAGCTCAACATCCCTGATCATTAGAGAAATGGAAATCAAACCACAGTGAGCTACCATCTCACATCAGTCAGAATGGCCAAGGTTGCAGAGAAAAGGGAATGTTTCTACACTTCTGGTGGGAGTATAAATTAGTTCAGTCATTGTGGAAGACAGCAACAGTTCCTCAAAGACCTCAAGACAGAAATACCATTCGATCCAGCAATCCCATTACTGGGTATATACCCAAAGGAGTAGAAATTATTCTGTCATAAAGATACATGCGACTGGCATGCTGACTCATGCCTGTAATCCCAGCACTTTGGGAGGACGAGACGGGTGGATCACGAGGTCAGGAGTTCGAGACCAGCCTGACCAACATGTTGAAACCCCTTCTCTACTAAAAACACAAAAATTAACTGGGCGTGGTGGCACGCACCAGTAATTTCAGCTACTCAGGAGACTGAGGCAGGAGAATCACTTGAACCTGGCAGGCAGAGAGGTTCCATTGAGCTGAGATCGCACAATTGCACTCCAGCCTGAGTGACAGAGAGACTCCGTTCAAAAAAAAAAAAAAAAAAAAGCATGCCAATGCTCAAGCACTATTCAAATAGCAAGGCTGGAATCAACTTAAATGCCCATCAATGGTAGACTGGTAAAGAAAATGTGGTAATATGCACCATACTATGCAGCCACAAAAAGAATGAGATCATATCCTTTCCAGGAACTGAATGGATGGAAGCCATATCCTTAACAAAATGATGCAAAACAGAAAAACAATACTGGCCAGGCGTGGGGCCAAGCCTGTAATCCCAGCATTTGGAGGCCGAGATGGGCGGATCATGACAGGAGTCGGACCATCCTGGCTAACGTGAACCAGTCTCTACTAAAAAATACAAAAACTAAATGAGGTGGCGGCGCCTGTATTCCAGCTACTCAGGAGGCTGAGGCAGGAGATGGCTCACCCGGGAGGCGGAGCTTGCAGTGAGCTGAGAGCTGCCACTGCACTCCAGCCTGGGCGACAGAGCAAGATCCGTCTCAAAAAAAAAAAAAAAAGAAAAACAAATACCACGTGTTTCCACTTACAAGTGGGAGCTAAATAATGAGAACACATGGACACAAGGGGGAGCAAGACACTGGGCCTACCGGAGGATGAAAGGTGGGAGGAGCAGAAAAAATAACTTGGCTAATAGGCTTAGTACCTGGATGATGAAATCATCTGTACAACAAACCCACGTGACATGTTTACCTGTATAACAAACCTGCACATGTACCCTTGAACTTAAATTTTTTTTCTTTAAAAGGAACATGTTGAAATAAATAGTCTCTTTATCATTTGGTTCAAAATAGCCTCCAGCTTCTGCTGTGAGACAAGGTGTTCATTAGAACAAGGGCCCATTAGAACAAGGGCCATCTTTGAGTAACCTAGGGTAGATTATATGAAAAGAAAAAATCTGTGCCTCAGTTTCCCCATTCTAAAATGGAATAATTTGGGGACTTACATCATCAGGGTTGTTGTGGTTACACACAGTTCCTGGAGCATAGTGAGTGCCCAAAAAAAGTGAATAATGAGCTTCACCACCATAAAGTTCCTGCACACAGGCCACAGTGATCCCAGACCACCACTGCCTCGGGACCACCCCAGACTCCTGGCATCTGTCAGCCTTCAAAGTGGATCAAGCCCAAGCCCACGTCTGAGAGGCTGGAATGGGGAAAGAGTGAGCTGAATTCCAGCTCTTCCTTCCAGGGCTGCCTGGCCCTCTTCCCCTGTCCACAGTCTGGTCTGTGCCCCGGGATGGGTTCGGAGGAGTGTGCAGCCTCCTCTCTTCCTGCATGGAGACAATGCCCTTTTCTGCAGTGTTCAAGGGTAATAACCTGTTACCCTCCTTGCTAATTACCAGCCTTTTCCATTTCATCTCCTGGCCTTAGGCTGTCAGCCTGTCATTAACTCCTGGGGAGATATTCTAGCAGATAGCTGGGATATCAGACTTCTGGGGAGATACAGCCAGTACTGGGTAGCAAAGGTGGGAGAGGTCCTCACTTGTTTGAGTCCGTCCCTCAGGCTGAGAACTACATGCACACTTAACATCAGCAGCTCCAGATTCATTCCCAAGGTAAGAGGTTTACAGCCAGCTTCCTGGGTGTGTGACCTCAGGAGAGAAGCTTAACCTCTGAGTTTTGAGATCCACAGCTGTAAGTGGACAACCTTCTCCACTCTGCAGCGTTTGGACCTGAGACAGTGTGAATACTGTCATGATGGCAACAGGAAACGGCTCCTGCAAACTGAGTACATTAAGGCAAATTTACTAAATGGGCTATTGACTGGTGGTGGGAGGGAGGGCCTGCTCCAGCTCTCAGATGGATGCGTGGATGTGCCAGCGTCGTAGGAAGAGGTGGCAGGAAGGGGATCTGAGGAGAAGGAGGTGGCACCCCGGTGCATCAACAGTGCACTTCGGGGTGAGGCCAAGGCCATCTGGGAATGCAGAGCCTCTTGGAATTCCCATGCTTTGTCCTCGCCCACAGCAGGGGCAGCTCATCTTCCTCCTGCAGCTCTAGCACCCAGCATGGATGCACAACAGGAGAGACACAGGTGCCAGGACTACCTGGGCCCAGTGGCCCTGATAACATCTGCTGCAGGGGCCCCCCTCTATGCCTTTTGTGTCTGGGAGGAAGCGCAGCTCACCAGGCTCCCTGTTCTCCTCCGATCCCCTTCCTGCCACCACTTCCCACTCCCGGGCCTCGGCACCATTCACCTTGCTGACCCCTGCCCCCTCCCCAGCCCCAAGCATGGACTGCACCAGGAGAAGCCCAAGCCCTGCCTCTCCTGCTCCTGCAGCTGCTTCAGCAGCCCCTTCCCCACTTCACAGTCAACCCCACGTGGGGGTCCCCTCTGAACGAGGAAGACAGAGACCCTTCACATTCCTGGGCCTCAACCACAGCTGCAGCAAGAGCTGGCTTTGCCTTCCCCGTCTCTCAGCACCAGCAGGATGGAATTCCCATCCCCAAAGTGCATGGATTTTCCTGTGTTCTCCAGACAGAGCCCCACATTGCCCCTGACTCTAGTGCTTCTCTCTGCCATGGTCTGTGGATTGCTGTATCTGGAGCCAGTTCCAGCCCTGCAGCCAGCACATCTGCTAAACTGGCTCCCCAGCCAACAACTGACTTGGAGGTCACCCCCATGGATACCAGTCCCCCTTCTCAGCTTTTCCTCCTGGGGCCTCCTGCTGTCTCCAGTGAAAGCTTCTTTCTATCTACCCAGGCCCTTTTGGTGCCCCACAGCGACAGCACAGTCCCAGCCAAGGACACCACCGGCCTGGCTGACCTGAGGTTCTCTGGCTTCACTCCAACATTGAAACTTTCTGTTAGACTGCAGCACAGTCCAGGCCGCATCTGGGATCCCGGATGTGCAGCAGCATGGAGCCCCCACCTGTAGAAGCTCTCTCCAGTTTCTAGGCCTGGCATCTCCAGCTCCAGCCCCGGCCTCAAACTCTGCTCCAGCCAGCCAGGTCGGGGCACCACAGCATACTCAGCCATAGGGGGTTCAATACCCACCACTTCCACCTTGGGCACCCCTGCCAGTACCCAGCTGCCTTTTGCTGCGCCCCTGGCTGTATCCCATCCTGACCCATCCACTGCCTCTGCCTGTGAGCTGCTGCCCACAAACCGCTCCCTCGGCCAATATCCTCCCCAGCATTAGGCGGCTCTGCTCAGCATTTGGCAGCAGGAGTCCAGCCCCCTCAAGCTTGGTGGTTTCAGCCGCACTTACAGGCTTTGGGAGCAGAGAGGCGGCCCCAGCTCTGGATTTCAGAAATGAATCCCTCAGCAGCAAAGCGGCAATGAGAAGGGCCCTGAGCACCACAGACAGCAGTGAGACGTGGGGGCCTGAACCCCAGGGGCCCACCAAGCAGAGCACCCCCATAATGACAGGACCCAGCACGAGGAGCAACTCTGTTGGGAGGCACTGTTTCAATCACATCACCCGTGGGGGATCAGTTAAGTAGACACCCCCAGTTACAAGTTGGGGACCCAGTGCCACTGCAAACAAGGCTCGCTTCAGGTGCAAGTCTGGGCCGGCCTCTGACCCTAGCAACCCCACTACCCGCGGGGGCACAGCGAGTAGGAGCCTGGCCTTTTGCGTCCCCTGGTCTCCTGTCCAGGGTTCTGCTGAACACAGGTCTGCTAGGCCATCCTCCAGTTCATCCTATAGGATAATTTCCCCATGTCAGACTTGAGCTATAAATTTTAGCTATAAATTATTTGCCTAGACCAAGGTCCAGAAGAGTTTTCTCCATGTTTCCTTGTAGTATTTTTGGAGTTTTGGGTCTTATGTGCAAATCTTTGATCTATCCTGAGGTAACTTCTGTTTGGTGTGAGCACAGGGCCCAGTCTAACTCTTCTGCTTGTTGTTATCCAACCTTCCCCCTACTGTTGAACAGGGTGGCCTTTCCCCGATGTGTGTTTCTGTCGGCTCTGTTGAAGATCGGTTGACTATGCATTTGTGGCTGAGTTCTGTCCCTCTTACTTTGCAGGGTTCAGCTTCCTGGACTATTCTTACAGGTTATTGAGTGACTGCAGGTTTTCCAGGTGCAAGCAGGGTGCAAGCTGTCAGTGGCTTTACGATTCAAGGGTCTGGAAAACAGTGGCCCCCTTCCCACAGCACCACTAGACAGTGCCCCAGTGGGGACTCTGTGTGGTGATTCCAAGCCCACATTTCCCCTCCACTCTGCCCTAGTAGAGTTTCTTTGTGAAGGCTCTGCCCCTGCGGCAGGCTTCTACTTGGATATTCAGGCTTTCCTATACATTCCCTGAAATCTAGATGGAGGCTCTAGCTATACCTGGGACCCTTTGATCAGAGACAGGAGCCAGAGCGGCCAGCATGTGGGGAGCAGTGTGCCAAGGCTGTGCAGGGCAGTGGGGCCCTTGGCCTGGTCCAGGAGACATTTCATTATTTCTAGGGCTGCTTCTGAAATATGCGCAGAGTATACTAGTTTCCTTACTCCTAAATGAGAGCTAAGCTTTGTGGATGCAAAGGCGTAAGAATGACACCATGGACTTTGGGGACTTAGGGGGAAAGGATGGAAACGGGGTGAGGAATAAAAGACTACAAATTGGGTTCAGTATACTGCTCAGGAGATGGGTGCACCAAAATCTCACAAAAACTTATGTAACCAAATACCACCTGCTCCCCCAAAACCCTTGAAAATAAAAAATGTTTTCAAAAAAAGATAAAACTGCCCTCAAGGAAAACTGTTTTTGCAGGACACTGCCAGCCTGGAAAAAGGGAAATGCCGAACCTCTATCCTTTTAGTCTCACCAAAGAGGGGAAAACTGAGAGGCACACCTGGAGGTCACAGCACATGGCCTTGGACTCCTAGAAGAGTTATCACAGGACTTGAAAACACTTTTTTCCTCCCTCCACATCACACCACCCCATCCTCGGGACCCCTGTATATTACAGGGAGTGCAACAGAAGGAACTGCCAGTCTCAGGTCTTACGACAAGTCTCTAGTGAACCCCCCCAAACAATAAGGAAGACAAAAACATGACCAGGTGCAGTGGCTCACGCTTGTAATCCCAGCACTTTGGGAGGCTGAGGTGGGCAGATCACCTGAGGTCAGGAGTTCAAGACCAGCCTGGCCAACATGGTGAAACCCCATCTCTACTAAAAATACAAAAAAATTCTGGGCGTGGTGGGGGTGCCTACAGTCCTAACCACTAGGCAGGAGAATCACCTGAACCTGGGAGGCAGAGGTTGCAGTGAGCGATCGTGCCACTGCACTCCAGCCTGGGGAACAGAGAGAGACTGTCTAAAAAAAAACTAGTGGTTTCACCACCATGTGACCTTGGCCATCCCTTTTGTTCTTTCTGCATCAGTTTCCTGCATAAAATGGATAAGATGAGGATAACACTGCAGGGTTTGGAATGGTGCTTGGTATTAAGCAGAGACTTGGCGTGGGTTTTATTTGTGTTGTTTGTTTTTAAGACAGCCTCACTCTTGTCCCAGGCTGGAGTGCAGTGGTGCGATCTGTGCTCACTGCAACCTCCGCCTCCCAGCTTCAAGTGACTCTCCTGCCTCAGCCTCCCAAGTAGCTGGGATTACAGGCATGTGCTACCACACCAAGCTAATTTTTATATTTTAGTATAGCCCACTTCTTATCCTCTTGTTTTGTTTTGTTTTGAGACAGAGTCTCCCTCTGTCACCCGGGCTGCAGTGCAGTAGTGCGATCTTGGCTCCCTGCAGCCTCCACCTCTTGGGTTCAAGAAATTCTCATGCCTCAGCCTCCCACGTAGCTGGGACCACAGGTGCATGCCACCACTCCTGGCTGACTTTTTTTCCTTTTTTTTTTTTTTTTGAGATATCATTTTGCTGTTGTTGTCCAGGCTGGAGTGCAATGTTGTGATCTTGGCTCACTGAAACGTCTGTCTCCTGGGTTCAAGTGATTCTCCTGCCTCAGCCTCCCAAGTAGCTGGGGTTACAGGCATATGCTACCACACCCAGCTAATTTTGTATTTTTAATAGAGATGGGGTTTCACTATGTTGGCCAGGCTGGTCTTGAACTCCCGACCTCAGGTGATCCACCCACCTCGGCCTCCCAAAGTGCTGGGATTACAGGCATGTGCCACCATGTCCAGCCTCCTTATCCTCTTTTGCCTTAAAAAAAACTGCTTTTGGGCCAGGCACAGTGGCTCACAATCCCAGCACTTTGGGAGGCTGAGTTGGGGGATCGCTTGAGTTCAGAAATTGGAGGCCAGACTGGGCAACATAGCAAGATACCATCTCTTTAAAAAAAAAGACTGCTTGTAACAGAGGTTGAATTAAGCACTCCCCAAGCACTCCACACTTGGAAGTGTGTCTGGGGCAACTGTTCTCAACCTTGGCCCAAATAAACTCTATATTAATTTTGCCTCAATTTCTTTCTTTAGGTCGACAGTCCCTGTAACAATACACCAGAGGCATAGGTATAAAAAGATGGCCTTATGTTTTTCATTAGTGTGGAAAATAAATACTGTGTATACAAGGTGAAAAAAAATCTAAACAATGCAGGGAACGAACCCCAGGCTAGGGGACATTGAAGTTGTGCTCAGCCTTTAGCTTCTTTAAACACTGTTGTGCTGTGTCAATAAGTTCAGGTTAACCTGGAGGAGAAATTCGCAGAAGTAGATTGGCTGGTTAAATGGCACAAGCATTTTCTATCTAGAGTTGTACCAGTTGACGCCACCACCAACCTACAAGACAGCCTGGGTCCCCACGCAGTCACTGGTGTTCGGAGCCTTCTCCTTTTTTGCTCTTTGCCAGCCACCATGTTGTTGGGTGGCATGACATTTCCCAGAACTCCGTTTCCTGCGTGTTTCTGGTTAGGGTGAGCCACAAGAGATTCCTGTGCAAGATTTGGCAGAAGTGAAACACAAGTCATTTTCTTAGCTCGCTCTCCAGTCACAGGCAGAGGCCAGGCCTGCAACTGTTCTGCCTTTCCTTGGATCTGCCTTCAGCTGTGCCGACTCCTGGGCCACATGTGTGACAAAAGGTCCCAGCTTTTCAGGAAACCCTTGTCACCCATGGCAACAAGATAGGACCACTCGTGATGGCTCACACTTGTAATCCCAGCTATTTGGGGGGCTGAGGTAGGAGGATCACTTGAGGCCAGGAGTTTAAGACCAGCCTGGCCAACATAGTAAGACCCTGTTGCTACTGAAAATACAAAATTAACTGGGCGTGGTGGCACATGTCTGTAATCCCAGCACTTTGAGAGGCTGAGGCGGGTGGATCATCTGAGGTCGAGTTCAAGACCAGCATGACCAACATGGTGAAGCCCCGACTCCACTAAAAATATGAAGTTAGCTGGGCGTGGTGGTGACACCTGCAGTTCCAGCTACTTGGGAGGCTGAGGCAGGAGAATCGCTTGAACCCAGCAGAAGTTTCAGTGAGTTGAGATTGTGCCGGTGCATTCCGACCTGGGCAATAGAGCGAGACTTCATCTCTCAATGAATAAATATTCGGGCATGCTGGTGCGCACCTGCAGTTCCAGCTACTTTAGGAGGCAGAGGCGGGAGGATTGTTTCAGCCTGGGATGTCAAGGCTGCAGTGAGCCGTGATCCCAACACTGCACTCCAGCCTGGGTAACAGAGTGAGACCCTGTATCTAAAAAAAAAAGAAAAAATTTCAGTTTTTCGGTTTTTTTTTTTTCTTTTGAGACAAAGTTTCTTGTTGCCCAGGCTGGGGTGCAATGGCACCATCTTGGCTCACTGCAAATTCTGCCTCCCGAGTTCAAGCAATTCTCCTGCCTCAGCCTCCCAAGTAGCTGGAATTACAGGCACGAGCCACCATGCCTGGTTAATTTTGTATTTTCAGTAGAGACAGGGTTTCACCATGTTGGTCAGGCTAGTCTCAAACTCCTGACCTCAAGTGATCCACCCACAAAAGCCTCCCAAAGTGCTGGGATTACAGGAAGGAGACACTGCGCCTGTCCGAAAATGCCAGTTTTTCTTTTTTTTTTTAGAGACAGTTTCGCTCCTCAGCCAGCCTGGAGTGCAATGGTGCAGTCTCAGCTCACTGCAACCTCCGCCTCCTGGGTTCAAGCAATTCTTCCACCTCATTCTCCCAAATAGCTGGATTACAGGCATGTACCACCATGCCCGGCTAATTTTTGTATTTTTAGTAGAGACGGGGTTTGGTCACGTATATGTGTGTGTGTATGTATATATATGTGTGTATATACATATATATACATATACGCATATATGTGTGTATATAGAGAGAGGGAGAGTGTGCAAGGGAGAAACAGACACTGAGACTGGGTCTCACTGTGTCACCCAGGGTGGAGTACAGTGGTGCAATCACGGCTCACCTCCTGGGCTCAATCGATCCTCATGCCTCAACCTCCTGAATAGCAGGGATTGCAGGCATGCACCACCATACCTGGCTAATTTTTGTTTTTTTTGTAGAGATGGGGTTTCACGATGTTGCCCAGGCTGGTCTCGACCTCCTGGACTCAAGCAATCCTCCCAACTCACCCTTCTCTTTTAAATTTTGAAGCCCTCAAAATCACCTTTGGGGACAGGCACAGACCATAGGCTGCTCCTGTGATTCTGTTTTTTTTTTTTTCCTCCTGGGCATTGTCCTTAACCTTGGCAAAGTAAACTCCTAAACTGATTGAGTAAACTCCTAAATTGATTGAGACCTGTCTCAGATGCTTTCTGGTTTACACGACTACAAGCGATTTTACTTCAGAAAAGGTTTTTTTTGTGTGTGGCTGGTACGTAGAAATACCATTGATTTTTGCATATATTCCTTGATTCCAGTTGATGCAGCTTTGATGACTGGAGGAACACCAGGGTTTTTGTTTTGTACTGATAGGATTAATGACACCAACACACATGGAGTGGTTTTTTGTTTGTTTTTAGTTTATTTTTTTGAGACAGAGTTTTCACTTTTGTTACCCAGGCTGGAATGCAATGGCACGATCTCAGCTCACTGCAACCTCCGCCTCCTGGTTTCAAGCAATTCTTCTGCCTCAGCCTCCTGAGTAGCTGGGATTACAGGCGTGTGCCACCACACCTGGCTAATATTTGTATTTTTAGTAGAGATGGAGTTTCACCATGTTGGTCAGGCTGGTGGAGTGGTTTTAAGGAGCAAAAGGTGTAATAGGCAAGAAAGAAAAATAAATACAGGAGACAGAGAGAGGAGAGAGAGAGAAAAAGAGAAAGGAAAAAGAAGAGAGAAAAAGCTTCTCCGTACAGGGACAGAGGGAGGGGAATTTGAATAACTAGAATCCGTGTGTGAGTCAGAAAAGTGGTTGCTTTTATTGGGATGCTGGAGGAGAAGGTGTTTGATTTCATAAGGCCCAGGGGATTGGTTTGATCAGGTGTTTGTTTTTACCTAGCCAAAAACTGGCCCTTTACTTTAGCCCTTTAATATGCAAATGCACACCATGTTTAACACATGGTGTTATTTGGAGGTGGTCATGACACTTGATACACCTGGTGACAAGGAGATGATGGTGGAAATTGCCATAGTGAGTGAACCCAGTTTTTAATGGCTGGTATTTGCATATTAAAGGTTGCTGGCTAGGCCCTTTAAGCTGCCCTTTTTTTTTTGTTAGAAAAGAGATGGTTTGGGGGTTGTTTTTTATTACAGGAAAATTTTTACCAAGAACCTTTACCTTTATTATTTGCCTAAAAGTTATTTTTAATAACTTCTGTATTACAATGATCTTGCTCAATTCACCTAAGTTTCTCGAGTAGTCTACAAATAATGACTGTAAAAGTTAAAGAAAGAGGAACAAAA